>NC_062970.1:20975113-21014651 GCF_023119035.1 Salvia hispanica
TATTCATTTAAAAACCACCCAAGATATCATGAATTTTAGTTAGCAAACTCTCAATATTGATGTCAAAGTGGCGTTTGATTGAATAAACAATATTGATATTAATATCATAGACTAGAAAATACTAAAACTTTCCAAATATATTCTTCGGATAGCAATAAAAATTTTTCCCCATTAGATCCTTTTTCGGTTTTACCAACCTTTATAATCTCTTTTTTAGGTAAGAGAGAATTATCACAAACACCGAACTGCCAAAAGGGTAGCCAAAGCCTATCTGGGTTGAATACTTTTTTTCTTTTTACTAGATCTCGCCAAGCCCCCTACGGAAAACTCATGGGGAGATTCATCAAATTTTCCCCTATTTGACCTTCTTAGAAAAAATTAGACTTGTTTATCATATTTCAAAAAAAACCATTTATTTATATTATTTATTCTCATAAATGGGTAAACAAGTGGAGGGGTTGGATACATGCACAAGCCGCCCGTACAAAGGGATGTACGCCGAAGATTTTTTAAGGAAAACCCCAACAATCCCTTGTATGGTGCTTTTTTTTGAGTAATAGGTGAGCTCTCCATCTTCTTGGAAGGGGTACTCCACTTTTTTCCCCCCACCCCGGGTTTGACTAAGCCACTCGCCGGGAAGAGCCCCCTTTTACCTCGTTTCCTCAAAAGTCTCGGCAAAACTTAGTACTTCCCCCAATGTGACCCCCTCAAAGCCTCAATTTGGACTTTATCCAAGGACGGTTGAGACCATGGATGAAGCGGTCTTGAGTGGTTTCCTCCGATTCATTTACTCCAATCTTATTCATCAAAGCAAAAGTTCATAGTAGAATCCATCACACTCAGGATCCCCCCGGGGGTTTTGAAGCCCCCACGAAGTTTGGAAAAAGGGCCCCGGGTACAAAGGACTCCTTCATGATTCGGCAAACCACCCCAGATCGCACCTCTCCCATCCTAGCTATCCTCCTCTTTCTCAACACGTCATTCCACCAAGGTTAGCATTATCCCTAAATTCGGCCAAAGCAATCTTCACCTTATCTCCCTCAATAGTGGGGGGAAAAAGATTTTCCCATTTAGATTCCCACTCCAAGTAGGCTTGGGGATCGAACTTTCCATGGAATTGGGGAAGGGTTTTGGTTTCAAGGTTTTGGACGGATCATCAAACCTTGGTCGGCTCCTCCTCATTTTTATCCCTCCTAAACCTATCCCCAAAGGCCCACCCCCTCCATGTTGATTCCCTACCCATACGAATACCCCTCACTTCCTCCCCCCCCCGCCATGACCCCTTTCCCCCCCCCCCCCCAAACCAACCATTCTCCAAATTGTTAACCCTATCCCAACATTCCCTCCTTTCCCCCCCCTCATACTCCCCTTTCAACATTTTTTGGGAACCCCAAGCCAAAAAATTTGCCCAAGGGAGGGGAGGCCTGCCCCCGCCCTCCCTTCCAAGTGTTGAACTCCCAAATAAAGTGTTTGGGGCAAGATGCGGGCTTCGGATTTTTTTTGTTTGAGCAATGGATTCTTTTGCTCGCACATCCTTTTGGATCATCATCTCTTTTTTAATTCCTTCATCAGCGGGCCATCATGCTCACAAGGTCCCCATCGGGATAAGTCATGTTTTTTTTCCCTCCCCTTCCGCATTTGCCCCCGCCATTTTTTTGGACCGGGGAGGAGGCATAGAGTAAGTACCTACAAAAAAAACAAACATGGGAACTAATCCTAGAGGTTATAAAAAAAAAAAAGTAGAATTTAAGAAGATAACTCAACCTTGATGCCCCAAACCCCCTCAAATCACTCCCCAATAATCACAAAAGGGTTAAAAATTGTAAAAAGGTGGGTTCACCAACTCACAACCCAATTCCAAGATTTTAAATGCTTGAGGTGGATCAATCAAGGTTTCCCTTGGTCAAAAAACGAAGACAAAGCCATAAAACATATTAGCAAGATGCAAGTAAAGAAAAAAAAAACAAGAGTGACACTTTTTTAAATTTGGCATCTTTTTATTTTTTTTTTTATTGATTCCCGCCCAATTTGGAGAATTTTTGGGGGTAGATTCCCAAACAAGTCTAGATCAGGGAAAAAAGGCCATATATAGTCAGATTTGATGATTGGATATGTTTTGTATGGATTTCCCCTAATGCCAAAAAAGGGCAATGATGTTAATTTCCACGGTTAACTAGGCAAACGAAGGATATTTTTGATGAACTTTTGCAGGTACGTAGGTCACATAGCATATATCATACACACCAAATTTCAGCTTAATCTAAGTACAATTGATCAATCCTATCAACCAAACAAAACAGAGCAAAAACAAAGGACAAAAGGCAATTAAATCTAGGGAAATTTGGGGAAAAAACCCTCCAAGAGGAAACAAAGCTCTGCATATAATTCAGAAAAACCAAGGAAAAGAAATGACATCAAGAGGTATTTATACTATGGGGACAAAAATAAAAGGGGACAAAATCTTTCTTGCCCCGGGATTTTTCATAGGGGGAAAAAGCCCGGGCCGGGGGCACTGTTCCCTGAATTTCACCAGCCGGGGGCGCGAAAAAAACCCGGTCGGCCCTCCTCTACGCCTTAACAATGCCCGGCCCGGGGGACATTGGGGAAAAGCCCACCCGGCATTTTCCGGGAAAATGGGCGGCCCCCGTTTTTTCAAGACGATCTCACCTTGGCCTCCCTCCCAGTCCTCCCGCGTGGACTTTGAATGAAAGTTGGGGGCCACCTTTGGGCCCCCTCGCATCTTCCCCCATGGCTCCGCCACGGAGGTCGACAAATAAATCAGGGTTGGGTAAACCCTTCCCAAAAGGAAACAAAGCTCTCAAGCATATAATTCAAAAACCCCGAAAAAAAATGACATCAAGAGGTATTTATACTAGGGGCCAAAAAAAAGAAATTTTGGGCCCCCAAAATTAAAAATCGGCAATCGCCCGGGCGGGGGTTTTTTACATTAAAAAGCCGCCCGTTTTCCTTTTCCCCCGGGATTTTTAACAAACGCCCGGTTTTTTTAAGTCCCCCCTTCTTTTGCGCGATTTCCCTAAAAATGCCTTAACCCTTCATTTGGGCCCGATTGGGATGCAAATCGGAAACCGTTCCAAGGCAAGACAATGGTGGTGTTTCATAGCTTTTGGGTGTCATCTCAATAGGACAATTTCGTTAAACCAATGTTAAACCCTTTACGACTTTTTATGTCATCTCAATAGACGATTTATGATCGACAACGATCCGCCAAATGGTTATGTCGCAAAAGTTAGTGAAACTTTTTTTTCATTTTTTTAGAGCTTGAACTTTGTTTTTGAATCATGTTTAAGGGGGTAATATTTAAAAGGGAAAAACTATTTCATATGTAAGAGAAAAAAACTTCCATTACAAATTTTTGAATGCTTTCCTTTGTTTCTTGAGCATAGCCCATGCGGATGAACATTACTTGATACATTGAGTCAAAAAATGAAAAATTGTTTCAAATTTTAAGGTTTTTTTGTGTCATAATATCCCAAACACGGAGACGAAAAACCACGAAAATTTAAGCCTTTTAAATTTGATCAAAAATTCGCATAAACAAACCGAAAAGGGACGATCTAAGAATATTCTCGGAAACCCAAAATATTAAAAAAACCCAAAAACGCCACCAAGATTGTTTTAAAAAATATTAAAAAAGCAAAACAATTTGTAAGAATTCAAAAAAAATAACTAAAAAAAAGGGGTATGTTTTTGGGCATTAAAAATATTTTGAGTCACCCGAAAAGGGTATATTGGGGCATAATAATCCAATATTCAGCCATAAAAAACCACCTTTGTAGCCAAAAATTTAATCTATTTTTTTGGGTCATATCCACCCATCAATTTAGTAAACTTTAAAAAGGAGAAAGGCCCGATATTAGCACCAAAAAATCCGAAAAATTTTTGATGAACTGGACTTTCGATTTAATCTAATGAATTTTGGTGTGACAAAACCATGGGGTGATTTTGTTCTTCGTTCAAATGTTAATGACATAACCACGTCCAATCAAGAATGAAACCCCGAGTTACATCCACATTTTTCGAACGGGGCCGGGGTTTTGGATCGCTAAATTTTGTTCACCTTCTTAACCCCATGAAAAAACTATGGTGAGATCATCAACCTTTTTGAACCGTCTTTTTTTGGTCCCAACAAAAACCATAGTTCTCAAAAATCAATGGCGTTGTCCAAGGGGGAAAGCTCACCAAAAATTGTTTAAGTCATGGGGATTCGATTCAAACAATTTCAAATCAAAACCAAAAAAATAAGATAAGTAAAAAAAAATTTTTTATCAATGATTTAGACAAAAATGCATAATAAAGACAAATCGCGGGCATACAACACGGAAACAAATACAAATATATGAATTGGAGCATAATAAACAAATTAAAAAAAAAACATAACCAAACCTTGTATTCTCAAGAACGTCATCGGAGTATGATTGATTATCTACGTGCGAAGTAGAATGTGTGTCGGATTATATTTTTGGAGTTGGGAGCTGCCAATGACGATGATATAGAATTGGAAATGGAACAGATTAATTTGGAACACGATTGGAGTTGGAATCTGCAACGACGATGATATAGAATTGAGAATGGAACAGATTAATCTGGAACACGACAGCGACGATTAATAAATCACAAATAATAAATCTTCATGGAAAAAAGTGTAATGAAAATTTGATGGTATATCGACTGAAGAAGATAAAGATACGAAGGAGATGAAATTGAGGAATGTTAACTCATAATTCACGCATATGATTTGTTAGTAGAAAGAGAAATAGCAAGATTATAGGAGTTGCCATAACAATCGAGATGTAGCTAATGACTATAGTGACCTTATTAGATTTTTTAAGAATATACTTTATATTTCTATGACATAAAATTAAAGGTGAAATTTATATACACTGATTTGTGGCTCATATAAACCACTAATATTTTCAGGCAAAGATATCGTTTATGTTTTGGTTGATATAAGTTTTAGAAACTCCACGTGTTATTAGGGTTGGCGGCTGACGCATTATAGCAACCTTCTCATCCTCATCATTTTGCATGTAGACCAATGTATAACATATAGAGTGGTGAGAGTTTCAATACAGTTCAAAATGTTTTGAAATACGAAACAGATAAATGTTGATTTCTGAGTTTATCTTATAAAAGTGAAAAAATGTACTCTCACCATCCCACTCTAAGTGACACATTTTTTTCTTTTTGAGATGTCCCACTCTAAATCACACAGGGCAGGGTAGTGATGAAATGCAAACTCTAAATATTACAAACACAAAACTATGATTTGGACTGTTAGAAAATGTCAACAGATGACAATATAACAACAACAAAAAATGTCAACACCGTGTTGATTCACCACATGAACCAAACATCCATCGCGGCAATGAAAAATCCCCCAATGCGGACTCAATTGCTTGTGTCTTTTGGACCTCTACAACATGCACAGCTTTACACTCTATCTTCATAACAAGTTCCACGTCTTCACGAATCTTCATAGCATTATGCATAGACAAAATGTGTCGTTTGTTTCCCATACGAAGAGTGATCTCTCCCTTTGCTATATCTATAAATGCTTTTCCCGTTGCTAGGAATGGACGCCCCAGGATAATCGGCACATTCATGTCTTCCTCCATATCCAACACTACAAAATCGACGGAAAATATAAAGTCGTGTACCTTCACCAGAACATCCTCAACAATTACTTTAGAATAGGTGACTGATCTATCAGCCATCTGCAGTGTGATTGTAGTCGGCTTGAGAATACCGATCTTCATCTTTCTGAAAAATAATAATGGTAACAAATTTATGCTCGCCCCCAGATCACACAGTGCCTTTGTTTGTCTGTCATTTCCAATGACGCATGAGATATTGAAACTCCAAGGATCTTTAAGCTTGGCCGGTAGCTTTTTCTGAATTATCGCAATACAGTTTTTTAGATATGTTCACCGTCTCATAATCAATCCACTTCTTTTTCTTGGAGAGCACATCTTTTAGGAACTTTGCATATGAAGGCATCTCTTGCAGAGCTTCCACCAACGGTATATTAATGTGCACCTTCCTAAAAACATCGAGAAATCTGTAGAATTGCTCATCCAACTTCTTCTTCTTCACCGCAAATGGGAAAGACACCCTAATTATCTACCTTATTCTTTCCCTTGAAATTCTCTTATGCTCTGACATCTTCCTCAGGAGTACTCTTCATTTCCTCTGCAGGCATAGAAGGTCCTTCATAGCTTTTACCACCTCTTATGCTGGGAATTGGCCCGGTTGATGTTGGACTCCCACAGCTTGAGAGATTTGACTTATCTGATTTTCAATGCTCTTCATGTGTACGTTCAAGCTTTACATGTCATTCTCAACTTTGTTCTCTCACCCCATTAAGCTTCACCGTGTAACATATCTGAATAAACTTGGTGAGATGCTTGTTGGGATCTTCATTGGCCTTCCCCCCAAAAGCATTAGCCTCAACCACATAAAGCAATCCTGGTTTGAGCTCAAAATGATTGGCATTGATCCCATCGTTGCCAATTGGTGGGTTCCCCACCTCTCTGTAAGCGTACATGTTTTGCACTGGCACTATGACTTGTTGTTCATCTTTTTCCTTTAGCTGTTTTACCAGATCTGCAAGTTGTATTTGGAGTTGTTGGACTACCGGATCTGGATGTGGTGCATTGTTCTCTCCGTTGTTTGCCATTGTTATTGCAATAGGAGTAGGCGGTTCTCTCTTAATAGGCGAAAGTGATCGCCCTTGGTTGAGTCTTCTCTGAGCGTTCCTCCTTCGGTTGCATGCTTCGATATCAAGATCGAATAATTCTAAAGGTTTCCATTTAGAGCGAGTAAGCATACAACCTGAAAAGAAAAACACAAAAGTGAGAATACTCAAAAAGAAAAGAAAAAATAAAGCAAGTAAAATCTAGATTAGTAATCTTAATTTTTATCACGATATTAGGCTATAGTAACACAAAATTGTCCCCGGCAACGGCGCCAAAAACTTGACTCAACTTATTTTTAACACAAGTATACCCGCAAGTGTACGGGGCTAATGTAGAAAATAGTAAGCAAAGAGTATCGTATCCACAGAGACAATCAGTGTCAACCTAATTACCACGAACCAACCTCAACTACTATCTAGATGAATCGGAAAGCTTTGGTTTTCCAAATCTACTTAAGAGCAAGGTAAAAACAATTAAAAACAACTAGATAACTAAAAACAAATAAGAGAAAACGGATGTAGATCAAAGATGAGAAGGGTAGAATCCTACGGGATCGATAACAACTATCTCAATTAACTTCCAAACTATGCCAACGAAGGGTCTCAAGGGTAAGTATACAATTTGTAGATTGCTACCTAGAACCGAAGTGTCCTTCCTAGAACTAAGGTAACAACTCCTAAAAGCTCCTAAGATACTTAGCTTCATTCAAAGGCTCAAATCTATCGATTATATTGGCAAAGACGTCAACTTCTCTTCTTTCAAATTAAACTATTCATCTCCTGAGTGTTGTAGTAAAATCCACATGCATTTATAAGGTGATCAATCAAATAAATGTATAAGCACAAGAGAAGTCAAAATAACCACATGAGCCAAGGCATAGAAAAAGAAAATCAATTAAACATAAGAATCATTGTATCTCCCCTGTAGAACTCTGCGGAGGATTTAGCTACTCATGTTCAACACAAAAGTCAAAGAAAAATTCAAAGGAATAATCAAAAACATTTTTTGAACAAGAATGAAACTAAAAGATGAACTCCTAGAATTGGATTAGGCGGATTGGAGGCCTCGTCTTCAATCTTGCGATGAATACTCGTCTTTTGCTCATTCTTGTCTTCTTTCTAGGTGAAAAAGTGGTATTTTTTGGGGTAGGAGGCGTGTAAGTTGTGTTTGGAGGCGTTTCCTACGCATATATATATACCTAGGGTTGACTTTGGGCCCGAAATAAACTGTCGGACGAAGTTGGCGGGTCGCCCGGTTGGGTGTGCGTCAAAGCTGGCGAGTCGCCAGCTGCCTACGGCATTTTTCTCGTGTTTAGCTGGCGGGTCGCCAGGTTCGTTTGCATGCTATGTCACTGCTTTGCTCAGTCTTGGTAAAACGACCATAACTTCTTCTACCAAACTCCGATTGAGACGTTTAAGATATCCACGCGAAGCTATTTAAAAGACGAAGGGAATGGTATGAATTACGTGCGAATCAGACTTCAAAATCTCCAGAAAATCTGTCTTGATCCAAAGCAGCTGCACATCTACATATTTTGTACATTTTTCTACGCTCTTCGCAAAATGGTCAAAATACCAACATAATAGAGAAGTAGCTATAACCATGTCTCAAAGTACACAATATATGATCAAAACCAAGTAAAACTACCCTGTAAAATCATGTAAATCCAAGTGAATCAACCGTGTCAATACAATGTCAACACAACATCAACCGTTGACATCGTGTTGACATTTTTTGTTGCTATTTTTTTGTCATCAATTGACATTTTCTAACAGTCCAAATCATAGTTTGGTGTTTGTACAATATTTAGAGTCTGCATTTGATTGCATCACAAATGAGACATTTCTAAATATAGAAACATCACTCTCTCTACTTTTTTCCTCTCTTACTTTATTTTCTTCACTTTACTCACAAAACAACACTACATAAAATCGCTTGTCGAATTACAAATATTCCACTTAGGCTGGGACGAAGGGAGTAGTTCAAACAATATTTAAACAAAGTTAAATGTCTGGTAATATTTTTAAGTGTTAGTACCTAATTTAACTACTTCCTCTATCCCACCGAAGACGAGTCACTTTGTTTTTTGGTTTGTCGCAATCCAAATGACTTATCACAAAAAAACATTTATCCCTAATTTATTCTTTCTTACTTTATTCTCTCAACTAACAATAAAATATAAATTGTATAAAATCTCGTGTTGCCCAAGAAAATGGACATCTTCCTTAAGATTGATGGAATATTAATTTATTCCTGAAGGACTAAAAAAGATATTCACTCTATTTTTTAATATGACCTTCTCTCTCATAGTTCTCTATCATATTTCCTCTCCCCTCTGTCCTTACTCTCTTTTCTCTCCTCCCTCCTCTTAATTAATAATCATCCATTTATTGTATGCGTGAGTTGGCCAACTAGTAGCCAAAAATCTCGAGTTCGAGTCTTTCGTGGTACGACCTTTAAATATAAAATTCATTTACACAAAAAAATAATTATAAGAATAATTATTATTATCATCCACTGACTTGTAAATAATCAACATATGACTGAATTATCCTTAATTTTAATTTCATTTGCCATAAATCAAGGTTTCTTATAATCTTGCAAATGTTCACGTTCGCTGAAAATGAGTGAACTGATAGTAGTAATCTTTCCGTCTCAATTAAGTTGAGACATTTCTTTTGAGCATTGATACCAAGAAATTGTGTTAAATGGTTTTAATGTAAATAAAATAAGAGTGAGAATAAAATAAGAGTGATTAGATGTTTTATTTTTGAGTGAACTACAAAATTGACCCCTACGTATGATAAGTCGAACGCTAGATGTACCTATGTTTAGAAAAAATGCAACATAAGCCTCTACGTATGAGTATAATATCATTTCAGGTCATTTTTTTCACTATTTTGAGTCTTTTATGCCCTTTAAACCTAAATGTCATTCTAATGATGTTTTAGTCCTTCTCATTTTTATTACTATATAATATTTTATTTTATATTAAAATATTATTTTCGTTAAATTCATAAACATTGTTAAATTAATTAGATTGATAAACTAAAATTACTTATCAATAGTTATCATAGGAATGATTTTTATTTTAGTTAGATATATTTTTGTAAATATACTTTTTTAAAATAAAATCGTAAATCATGCAATAGAGATGATATGATAATTAGAATTGGTAAATGGTAAATATGTTAATTCATCAATTTTATCAAGTTTTATATACTAAAATAATGATGAATAAATGGTAACACTGAAATGCCCTGAGTGGAATTTTTGAAAAAAAGGAGCGTTATAAGGGCATGGAAGACCGAAAAAAGTGAAAAAGGATTCTAATGACTTTATACTCATACGTAGAGTGGTCTGTTGCATTTTTTGAAATATAGATACCTCCAGCGTTCGAGTTTCCATACATAGGGGTGTTTTTTGTAGTTTACTCTTTATTTCTTTCTAAAAAGAAACGACTCAATTTCATTGGGACATCCCAAAAATGAATATGACTCAACTTAATTAGGACAAAAAAAATACTACTTATTCTATTAAAAATACAAATAATAAACATTTAATATGAGCAAAAGTAGACATTAAAATAATTTTAGAAGAGATTAAAATAAAAAAGTCAAAGACGAAAGGATGCAAAATAAAAATAATATAGCAAAATTTTAAATGCAAGATTTTAAAAATGGGTCATATATTATGTATTTTTGTAGTTACAATTGTATGTAGATGGAAGAAGCACTTATAAGATTTGAATAATAAAAGAATAGAATGCAATATGAATTTAGGTTTATTTATATCATATCTATTCATTTGAGACTAGGAAAACTAAGATGATTAAACTAATAAAGCCAGCAAATAAGTTTGGTAGCGTTTTTATTTTAATTTGTGTTTAGTGGGAGAAGACGTGGCTATTAAAGTAATAAAACCAGCAAATAGTTTGGTTTCGTTTATATTGTAATTTGTGTTTAGTGGGGAGAAGACGTGTCTCAAAACAATAATAAGACTCATAGTGGTATATTCAAATTAATTATTGATTAGAAATTTGTTGGGTAGCAAATCCATACCCCATCATGGAATGGGGAAGTTGGAAGCTGTTCAACCCCAATTAATTCAAGATCTTTTGAGAATAACCCAAAAACAAATCTATGCAATTTTGATCCAAAGCAGAAAATATCAACTAATGTGGGATCAACGATCTTAACAAGTGGTAATAGAGCCTAAGCTTTGGATCGGGCTTGGATGAACCCTGGTTAGGGTTGGGCCCTGGAGGACTCAAGTTAGGGTCAGGCCCAGGATGATCCACGGGCCAAGACTGGAAAGACCCATGTTATCGACTGCATTCCCAATATGGTATCGATTAGAGGGGTGGTTTGTTGGGTTACAAACCAAAACCGCATCGGAAAATTGAGGGAAGTTGGAAGATGTATATAATTGTTGACCAACCCCAAATAGTTTGAGCCTTTTGGGAATGGCCCAAAAACAAATGCTTGCGGGATTGACTTAAGTAGACAATATCAAACTAATGTGCAGTCGACGATCCAACACTAAATCACATAACTTCACCCAATCGCACTACTTGATTTGTGGCCTTTCTTGGACAAAAACCTATAATCGACTATTCTAAATACTCCCTCCGTCCCATAATAAAAGTCACATGTTGCCATTTCGGTCCATCCCACAATAAGAGTCACATTTCACTTTTACCATAAATGGTAAGTAGGTCCCACTTTGCTCAAACTCACTTCACTCACATTCTATTATAAACTCAATATAAAAAAGTGGTACTCATGTTCCACTGACTTTTCCAACCTACTATTTTTTATATTTTTGAAAATTCATGCCTGCACTAAGTGTGACTCCTATTGTGGAACAAAAAGAGTAGTCATTAAAATGGCAGCTCACATAAATTTTTATTTTTCGGACTAGTGTTGCAGAGCACATTAAAGAAAATGAGAGAAGACGATTGAAGATAGAAAGGAGAGAAAGGAGAGAAATAAGAGGGGAACCACGAAAGGAATAGAAAATAAATAATACTCAATTTGTCCCTGAAAAGTATGAAATCTTTTTAATGTTGAAAACTTTTTTCTCTCTAATGAGGTGAGACTCATTCTTCACTAACATTTATTTAAAAACTTTTTCTTTCTATCTCCTCTATTTTTTCAGTTAAGCATTAAAACTTATGACAAACTAAATGTTCATACTTTTCAGGAACGGAGGAGTAAGATAGGATAAAGGAGGGAATGGATTACAAATGAAGAAAATGACTAAAACAGCCCTAAGGCTTAATGACATTTTGGAACGAAAAAAGTCTAATGAGTACAAAATTTTTCCAGCGATATACACGAAGTTCAAAGATATGCAACAATATTTTAAAAGAATAGAAGCAAAAGACGTGGGTATCTCGTAAACTTCACTCAAATAATTTAAAATTTACAATTGTATCGAGATCTTGTAGAGTCATAGTCCATGTTGTCTGTGTGAGAGCGGATACTAAATGCCACTATTATTTATGAATATATTTTAAAATTTTTGTAAATTTAAAAATATGTTTTAATCTTTATTGAATTAATGTCTAGAAAATTATTAAAATAGTCTAATCTTTACAAATATTTTTTTTCTGCATCCATTATTATTGTTGTTGTTTGGTGTAAACCCTTTCCATATTAAATCTAACGAACTCTTAAATCGTAATTTAGATTTATTAGTTGAAATCGAATGTAATTTTGTGTCACCTGTGTTTTTAAAACATTATTCTCTCTCATTAGCTTGCGTGTTATAAAAACTAGTATCATACCCGTACGATGCACAAATTGTTTTAGTTTCATCATAGTAAATTCATTTTGAATTAATTACTTAAATTTACATACACAACTATACTTATCTAACGGTTAAAAATAAAACTACTCTCTTCGTCCTAACTAAGTTAATACATAACTTTTGAGCATTGAGATTAAGAAATTGTGTTGAATAAATTAAATGAAAGTAAAATAAATAGGAGAGGAAAATAAGTAGGAGATATGAAGTGAGAATAAAGTAGTTGATGAAATAAGGTACGAGTGATTAGATGTTTTGTTTTTTGTCAAAAAAAAAAATGACTCAACTTTGTTGGGACATATAAAAAATGAATACAACTCGACTTAGTTGAAACGGAGGGAGTACAAAACAAAAAATTTAAAGCTTCCGATGACCATTTTCTATTCTCTACCACAAAAACGAAAACCATAATTTTATATTGTATCAATAGACAACTTAAACACTTAAACACCGCACTTAAACACCATTCATATCAAATAATTAATACCCAAAAATAATTATCCATACTAAATAGCCATTAAAATATAAAGGCTAAGTAGTTATGTATGTAGGACATAAAAAGGTTTATATGATGACAATAAATAACTTATTAATTCATGAGTTTTGAAAAAAAAATTGTAAGAAATATGAAAAATGGAATCACAAATACCATCAACCTCGTAGATACAAAAGAAAATCACACAATCTCTCGCACGTTTGAATAGGCATTCCATAGATTTTCTTACACAATTTATCATCAGCTCACTTCTTTTGCAATCTACTTTTTGCTGCATC
Organism: Salvia hispanica; assembly: GCF_023119035.1. NCBI lineage: Eukaryota > Viridiplantae > Streptophyta > Magnoliopsida > Lamiales > Lamiaceae > Salvia > Salvia hispanica. The sequence continues at coordinate 20,988,415 of NC_062970.1, forward strand.
TTATGTATCATCTCATTTCCTCCCCATTCTCGATCAATCTTGTAAATACAAATTAAAGTTTTTCAAAAAAATCAAACAATCTCTCGCGTGTTTGAATAAACGAGTTCATAAAATTTCTCATACAATATATCATCTGTTCACTTCTCTTGCAATCTACTTTTGTTACATCATTACATTTCCTCCTCATTCTCGGTCAATTGATGATTCAACATCAAATTTCGTTATCTCATAAGGCATATTATTTTAATTTTTTGATTAATAACTTAAATGAATGAAATGTTGACAACTCAATATCAATTATTGAAATAAACTACAAAATCTTATACTTACATAAAATTTGTTTAATTTTATGCGTAAATAATTGCCTCCAACACCATAATGCACGTAGTGTATATAATTCTTACATTGTATAAATCGATGAGAGTTGATCAATCTACCCATCACTCTTATAAAAGATGGGCAAAATAAAGTTTTATCAAAAGATAAAACCAAATAATATATTGTTTCGAATAACATACGAGATCAATAATTAATATAAGCAAGTTCTGACGCACACACAAGCAAATCATCAAATGTAACCAAGCGAAATTGTAGTTTCAAAATCAATTGCGAATAAAATGACTCACAAATCGAAGTTCACTATGGAAATCAAGCAAAATGTGATGCAAAATTATTGTTGAATTATTACACCACAACAAGCAAGCAATATAATATATAATCAAAAAATACAAAATCTGTAATCAATCACCAAGCAATATAATATATTTAATCAAGCTATCTGACATATGAAATCAGTAATACAAACAATCAATCACTAAATTAAAGTAAGTCACTTATTGCTTGACTAATAATGGTAAATTGCATGATGATGGATTATTAACTGCTTACTTGCACGTACAAACTATAGTTTGATGAATTGCTTGTTTAGTGTTTGGGAATTGCTTGCACTCCCTTATTTGGATCATTTCAAAGTGTTTTCTTATTGCTTACGGACGAATGCTACGAAAAGCTAAAACTGAAGTGCTTGCCTTGAAATGGAGCTTAAAAGAGATCAACATAGACAATGAAATGTACGTTATGTGACACATGAAGACGTACATGGGGATTAAGGTAAAAGATTGGAACTGTGACCTTAATAATAAGCAGTCCAAGGCGTTCCAGTTGCTATGTGCAAAATACTGTCAAGCTATGGTTTACAGTACTGAGAACACGGTGTGGATAAAATGATGAGTACAACAATCTAGAAATCAATCTGAAGATCAAAATTTTTTTATCATAACGGAGGACCAAAACATGACACTGGTTCGGGTGATGACAGTACTGGTTTAAAGAGCCATTCTGGTTGTAATACCCGCACCTTTATTATCTTTTCGTTATGTTCATGTCGAACTAGAGATTTATTTCTCTCTTGTTTTCGTTGTGATATGAAGTTCATTTCATTTCGTTAATGCTTAACGTCGTAATTTGTAAAATAAAGATTTAAAGATAATTGGATGAACAAAGAAAACAAAACAATGTATATATAATAGAAATAAATGAAAGTGTACAAGGATATGAAGATGTATATCCCAGGACCCGGACTAAAGGTGTTCGAAAACATAGGACATTAACCTATATGATCAGCACATGTATGAAATTGTTGAAGAAAATACGGGATACTATATTATTACGAAGGAATGCTACTGGGCCTCGCTCCACCAGCCCAACCTTCGAGAAACCACGGCCCATGTCCGGTCAGCCCATCGAGCCCAGGGCAGCTGGCCCGCGTCTCGAAGCAGCAGCAAGGCAGCCAAGCCTTTTCTTTCACCTACAAGATAAGTAAAAACAGGTTTAATGACTAAGAACAAAAGGAAATAAAAGGGCTACTAATTGAAGAAAAGAAACAACACCTCTTTTCAACAAGAGACTAAGGACTCGCCTAAACGAACAAAAAAAAAAAACGAGCCTATACTCTTCCCTTGTGCAGTCAAACTGCACTTCCTCCAAGTACCACCTGCCACCATCAAAACAATTACTAAATCAAGAAGTACTTCTCTTAAGCATAACACCAAAATTTCATAATTGAAAGTGAGAGAGTACAAGAGCAAAGGGGGATTTGCTGCAGAATAACAACAAGAGGCACGGCAATCCCATTTATTTTCGCACAAGTACATACCCCATAAACCACCAAAAATAGCTAGCAAAGAGCTAAAGAGTTTCGGATTTGATCTCTGCCAAAATACCAACAAACTCCAATACATATACACATATACCTCCCAATCGGTTTCACAACTCCAACACATATCAGTTTCTCTCACATTATCGAGAGAGAGCTAGTGAGTGGGAAGAAGTTCTGTTTAAAGTCCAACAAGAAGAACTGCAAATCTCAGCTCTTTCCATAGGAGTTCAAGGAGGGAGCAAGCCTTGAGGACTTTGGAAATCAGAGTTTAAGCCACTGTCTTTTTGCAAGAGGTATTCCACCTCCACCTTTCTCCCAAATAACATCTCATATCATCATGTAGAATAAGTAGAAAGACATAGAATACTTGCAGTAGCTCTACTCCAGACCCAATGCAGCTAATCTATCTTAGTATCCAATTTTAAGGATGAAAGAATCCTAAGCACCAAGACATATAAACAACAAGAGCATAGTTCTATAGCCACACTAAGTTTAAACACTTCCTAGATGACTCTCAAAATGCTTAAACAAGAGAAATAAAAGAGAAAGAACTTAGCTTTAGAAAGAAACGGTCCGGCGATGGTCGAGCAACGACGAAGGCAGCCGACGCGGGTCGCCGGCGTCGGTGTGACCGCCTCGCGAAGGGAGAGGCAGCGGCGAGCTGCGAACGTCGACGATGGGCGTCAATCACCAGAGGGCGCCGGAGGAAGAGGGAAAGGCGACGCCTTTCCCCTCTCGGCGATTTCGCTGGCGAAGGAAGAAACGACAATGGGCTGCGCTGCGAGGCGGCGGCGGCGTTGGCCTGCGAAGGGGACCGAGAGCGCCTGCCAGCCGTGCTGCGATGGCGGAGCTTGCCGGCACGAGCCGCCGCGTTTCACTTCCGATTTAGGGTTTGTGTGTGGGTGTGATTTGGGGATTTTTGTTCTAAGAAGAGAATGAGACCGAGGGTTGCGAGGGAGAAGCCTCCCTTGCGCCGCCGACCGGAGCAACTAGCGGCGGTAGACGAGGAGGCGCCGCCGTCCCCTTCTTCGGCTAGGGTTAGAAAAAAAAAGGGGAAGGGAATTTGTTGTGTTGTTTGTGGAATAAGAGGGAGGCCGATGGGTTTGGAGAAGGTTTGGGCCTCTCTTTATTTTCTTGTTCTGGGCCTCTTTTATTTAATGAGATGGGCTAGTTATGTAAGTAATTAATTTGGGCCACTAGTTAAATTAAAGAAGGAACCTAATTAAATCATGGGCCTTTCTATGTTATGGATTTAATAAATTAATAGTCCGCTAATTAATTCCACGAGGATAAGTCTAAATTTTCCGGATTTTAGCTTGAGTGCTCAAATGATTAATTTTAAGAAATTATGATACGCTAACGATGAATAGACCTCGAGCCTAATTTTTAGTACTTAAATAAATGGCTTAGGAGGTAACACCCTCTAGTAAAGCGAATAAATTTCTCAAATTTAATTAAATCTGCTGATTTAATTAATAATCAAGAATTCTAGAACTCTTCTAGAAATTTTAGAGAGAGAATAAAATGATCACGCATTTAGGATGCATCCACGTTTAAGCTTAATTGTTTTATCAAAGTCTAATTAAATATTATGTCGTTTACTAAAGGGGCGTCTACGAACGTCGTCTAAGGCCAAGTTAAGGAAATTACGGAAGGAGCTTTAAGTTTTTGAGGTGGGCATTCTTTCAAAACGCGATTTCAGTATGAAAATGTGAATCTTTGCTCAAGTATATTGTCATGCCATGTTTTGTTTTATGATTACCTATCTGCTTGGCTATGCCAATTTAGTTAAATCGAATTCGGGTCCCAGTAGGGCCGCAAACCCTACTCGGACTAGTGTACACATGAGGGGACCGTGAGCTAACAAAGGAGTTGGCCGGTCCAGTGACCGTCGTGGAATGTGGCCACATTCCCGGTTCACATCAGTTTCAGATATGGTATATCTATGTTATGTGATTGCGCAATCAAATCTTTACTCAAGGAAAAGTATTTTAGTGACTCGGGTCTTTTAAGTAAAACCCCGTGATCACTCAACTGTGGCATTGACAATTAAAGATAGAACCATTTTTGGCAATGTGCCCACTGAGTATATCAAATACTCAGCCCTGCATGTTATTTTCAAATGTGCAGGTTGAACGTGGACGAGCAGGCGAAGGTGTTGGGAACGATCCTTAAATAAGTAGATAGGTAGCCCAAGGTAGCATGTCTTCATACGTGCTATTTTGTCTTGGACTCTTCCGCTGCAAATCTAGAATTTTGTGCTAGAAAGCTATGAACTTAGTCTTGATACTCTGAACACGTTTTGACTATGTACCCATATGCCTTTGATACTATTGATTTAAGTGATTTCATCCTTTTTATTGTTGTTCCTTGATTACTGAGAATTGTTTAGTCGCGAAATAGCTACGCTCACTAGCACTAGGGAGTTGTGGTCGTGACACTGGTGGAGATGAAGGTGATGGCACTAGCAAAGTTTAATGCATTGTATGGCAGAAGTGAAGCATATATAAATTTAAAATGTGGGACATTTGTAAAGATCAAGTAGACCTTCTTTCATTATAAAGCAATAATCACATTTGTATCCAATATGCTATTCATATTCTGTAACACACTAAAATATGCAATATGAAGTTAAAATTAAATGTAGCCTGCATCAATATGAAGTTAAAATTAAATGTAGAATTTTGTGCTAGAAAGCTATGAACTTAGTCTTGATACTCTGAACACGTTTTGACTATGTACCCATATGCCTTTGATACTATTGATTTAAGTGATTTCATCCTTTTTATTGTTGTTCCTTGATTACTGAGAATTGTTTAGTCGCGAAATAGCTACGCTCACTAGCACTAGGGAGTTGTGGTCGTGACAGAGTGGTATCAGAGCAACGTTCTTTCGCTCTGGACCCAAGAACCTTCTTTTCAAGCCTTAGTCTAGAATGATAGTACTAGACTAGAATAGTACTAAAATGGAAAGCTTAAAGGGACCCAACACCTCGACTCGTCACGTTCAACTGCAGCAATGAGGTAAGAAAGAAGTTCTTACCAGAAAATTTTCAGTTATTCATGAAAGAACTTGATAAAAGGAAAAATGATTTCTTTCTGAAGATATTGTGAAAACATTGAAGGTTTTCAAGGAAAAGCATGTAAATTCCAATTTTCCTATGAACTATGGAATTTCAAATTTAAAATGTGAAGCATAAGGATGTCTTGAGACAAATGCTAAAGTATTATTAATTACGCATGCTCGATTATGTGAAGTATGATAGATTAAGAATTTTTAGAAAGTTACGAAATGACTAATGCATGCGAACATAGTATGCCTAAGAAGTACATTAGGCTGAACGCTCTTGAACAGTGATACAAGTTGATGACTTCCTTTCCGCTTTCCTAAGCGATAAAACGAACAAGTATATGCAAGTTAGGGCAAAATCCTAATTTTGTTTTAAAAATGAGGAAATATAGGTGAATGGGTCTAAAAGTGGAACCCACACCTTTTCCTCTACCCTATGTCTTGACGAGACCACGCTCCATGATGTGGTAATTGGAACAATTCCAAATGTACAATAATGAACCTAACAATTTATAAATAACCTATCTATTCTTAGATGGTAACGATCGCACGAGATACGAGAAACTACCTACGGCACATGGGCGTCTGTTGAACGTTTTAAATGATGAGTACAACATGAAGTTCCATTTGTCTTCATGAACTCAATCATAACCGAAATGAGCGTACCCTCGATCCAGTAAAAGAGGTATATCCTTACGTGAAAAGATATCGTACCTACAATCTAATTAAGTGATCCAGTCTTGCGTAGCAAGTCAAGGAGGCTACGCGATCTAGAAACAATGCTTATAACGCGTTGTGAAACACGATGGAGAGTGCAATGTTTTGCGAGAATGACCGTCCTGACTTATCGAGAACATTATGAAAACATGACCTTCAACGACAGTTATTAGTAGTAACACCAGGAATCCTAGCTTGGAATGTATGGTTTCCTAGAACGCCCTGATCATGTTCAAGCTCCGAAAGAACAACCAAGGAAGTGTCACATAACTGGGGCAGATGATTATGGTCAACAGTACTTACTTGGATTCCTATCGATTGAACCTCTTTAATGAAAATGCCCTCGTCTACTTTAGACTCTAGATTGACTTGCATTTATGCAAGTAATGCCTCACTTTTTCCTTTCCTATGAAAGTTGTGGCTCTCTTTCAGTTCATTGGTCATAGTAGTTAAGCTCGTTATCCAGAAAATGTAAAGTGTTGACTTCTTAAGCTCCGGTCATAAGCCTTCGATTCTAAAGTTGCTTAAGACCATGCCCTTCAAAATAATCTCATTTTGAACATCCTTAACAAGGGTGTATTGCCGTCTATTTAAGACTTTTGATTGGCTCATGTTTTTACAAGTAATAAGTCACTATCATTTTTCTTTCAACGAAAGTGGTGACTTACTTTCAAATCTTAGATTCAGAAGACTCATATGTTCTCAAACACCTTTGTTGGTGGTTGTCTCCTATGATGCCCCCATTTGCAAGATCAATATCCTGGTTTCTTTAACTCTCATGATATAACTTCATCTATTGTTCAAAAATTTCTCCTCTGAGAATGGCATATTAAGTGGGACTTTTGTTCACCTCCTTATTCGGCAACCATATTTGTGACTATTTCATTCTTATAGGGGTGGAAACTCTTTTTAGCTCAGTTCCACTACATGTATTGTTTCTAGCTCATGATTTCCTTCTAAAACACTAAGTTAAGGCTAATGTATTGCATTTTTCTTGATGGTAGTTGACTTCTCCAAAAATATTTCTTTCACTTTGGTCACTACTGTGAATCCATTGATGTATTTCCATAATTTCCACATTATGATGTTGGTATACCATGATCAACGTTAATTCATGGCAATTGTTTACTTTTCTAAACCCTCCCGCGTCTGATCATCTGAGGTCTTGACATGTTGAAACCATCATCCTTGATGTCCGGATCTAGTCAAGTTGAACGAACAATTGAACTATCTTGTTTGACAACCTACTATGGAAATTGAGAGTTAATAAAGAATCATCTCATTCTCATGACCTACCCCATGTTCTTTCAAGCTCCCATCAGAAGTGAGTTTTCAAATTCGATGGGTTTATCTAAAACCATTGGGGCCGCCTAGTTTTTTTGAATTGACACGATGAGTTCAATTGAACCCAGTTCTTTCTTTCAAAAAAAATCAATTGTTGCAAATTGATGATGAAAATTCACAACAGTCGAGCAAGAGATGTTATTCTTATCCCTTTGGATATTCTATAGTCCTTTCAATAAAAGAAATTTGCAGTCATGCTTCTTCTAGGTGACATCAGTACCTATCCAAGTTAAGACTGTTTGATTAATCATCGAGTTCTTAGTACAAGGCAATCACGAAGGGCATAGTTGTTTGGACTTTTCGCACTTGTGTGCCGCCGGTCACGAGCTGCTATGGGATGGATCGTTACGCTATATGCATAGAATATAGGCCACAAAAAGAGAAATGTAAAGGAATCTTATATACGTACAGACCTAATGACTTTTCGTTGCACACGACTTATTTATCTAAGTGATTAATCGTTTGGGGCACAAATAACAAAGTGAACTAGGAGAGCCACGAGGAAATGGAGATCAAGATCATCGTTAGGTAACGAAATCTAGTGAAAATATGAACACTCTCATAGATTACGTTTTAATGAACGGATGTCTTCGACAAGAGGAAAATCGTCTGAGATATGGCGCAATAAAACCAATGAATGAAGGAACGATCGGGAAAATGGAAACGTACTTCAAATGAGAATAAGTGGGAATAGATTGTTGTAACAAACTACGCTACCATTTTGTGCGAAAGGCAGATCTCTCGCAATACCTGTGGAAAGAACCCACAATCTTTCATGGAATCTACGAGGCGACGAAAGTCCATAATTTTCTGCGACTACAAGCAACCACAAAGATAAGTGAGGATGTCCTGCATACCTCGTATCCAATGGAGGGAGGAGAACGAGGACCGAATGATGAAGGCATGTGGTACCAGGGAATTACCTTGACAATTCTTCCACGCACTACCGTGGATCGCGCTGCATGTGCAATTAGAATTTACAATTGATCTCAACCAGCCCCAGATTCTGAGGCACCATACAAAATGGCTTCTCAAAGAGTTAAGAACTCAAGATACAAGCATAGGAACTACTAGACCTGTGCTCATCCCACCCAAAGGTGTCACCATGGGGCGCACTGCTCTTCGTAGAGTTAAGGCGACTCGAACACCGGTGAATGTGTATCACTCACGTAGTCAATGTTTGAGCCGCCAAGAACAAGTATCCTCTACCGAGGATCGATGACCTTTTGACCAACTGAAATGTACACTCTCAAAATGACTTGGAGGATCAAAGCATTACCAATCAAGGTCCTGGGACTGGGGATGATGGGCTCAAGACGTGTTCGCACTAGATATGGTCATTGCGAGTTCACCGCCTGGGCTTACAAAATGCCTCTGGGCGGTGTTCATGGACCTTAGATGGAACTCATGGTGTTCCACCTTTATACTTGGACAAGTTCGTCCTGGGCCTTTAGATGATACCATCTACTCTAAGAACGAGGCTTGAGAACCACCATGAGACGCGTTGGGCGAGGCCGAGAAACTCTAATGCTAAGTTTGGCAAATTGAGTTCGGCTCGACGAGGTGAACTTCCTTGGACACATAGTAACGGCAGCAGCGGATCCGAGGGACCCCGCAAAGGTGGAAGTGTATTAACGCTAAGGGCCACCAACACCTAATGAGATTCAAAGTTTCTAGGTTCAGTCAGATATTATCTGGGAGGTTCATCGAAGGATTTTCTAAAATAGCCGCACTTCCACACTAACAGCCAAGGAAAGGAGCAAAGGTCAACTAGACGCCGGAGTGTGAAGCAAGTTTCCAAAGTTTTTAAAAGAAAATGAATGACGCACTGGCCCTAGCCGCACACCAGAGCAGGGCATGGGAAGGTACACCGATGCTTCAAGATCGGACTTGGGATGCGTATTGATGCGTAATGGCAACGTAATCGCATACGCATCACGCTGTAACTCAGGCCACACGAGCTAAATTACCCCACTCATGATTCGGAATTAGCGGCAAGCAGGTACATGCCTTGGAAGATTTGGAGACATCACCCCACAAGTCTTACGTGAGATCTTCACTTTTTTTGACCACAAGAGCCTGGGTGACTTTTTCGAAAGGTATGATTTGAATATTGTACACAACGCAGATGGCTCCGAATTAGTCATGGATTGGTGACTGTGGGTATAAATTACCACCTGTGCAAGGTGAATGTAGTGGGCGTATGCCTTGAGCAGAAAACTATACCCTAAGGCCACCTCACACAAACGGCGAGCCTACGAGAATTTTCCAAGATGCGCTAGAAATAGTAGGAGCACCGTAGACTTGTGTGGAGGGCATGGATCGCCACTTAGTGTTTGAGCCAGACTTAAGAGCCAGAATTGTTGAGGCTCAAAGGAGTGATGAAGTATTAGAGAAAAATTCGACTTAAGAAGAAGACGGGAAAAAGAGCAGCTATCGCAAGAGCGATAACGCCTCACGTTTGAAGAGAGATTATGTGTGCCCACTGACGACTCTTAGAAATGAGATCATGAGCGAAGCTCACGAAACACCCTGCGCGACACGCCCACCCAGAAGTACGAAAATGTATCAAGATAAGGGAAGAGTCATTGTAATGTACTACAGAGCATGAAGGCTGCTTAGGAGAAAGGTGCTTAGCATGCCAACAAGTGAAGGCTCTATACTCAACGACCCTATGGGAAATTGCAACCCCGTGAAATTCCCGGGAGGAAATGGGAGCACATTGCGATGGATTTCAGATGATTGCCAAAGTCCCAACGGAAATACAACACTGGTGATTATAGATCGCCCACCAAAAGCGTCACTTGTACCGCACGTATCACTCTACTTTAGACGCACAAGCTAGCCTTATCTATGTGCAAGAGATCATGCCATTACATGGAATACCCCAGAACGATCCGACCTTGAAGATATGTCAGAGCCGCGGTGCTCGACCCTTATGGAAAACGTGGAGCCAAGATCGCCACTTATGTAGCTCAGCTACACAACGCTATCGTGCGACTTCATAAACATGCATCCCATATGAAGCACCGTATGGAGGAAATGTAGATCACCACTTTATCGGGATGTGAGGTCGGTGAGAGAAAGACGCTGACCAGATTCTCGTAGATGTAAAATGATAGAGATCGTCCGCCGCATCCGTGAGAGAATCAAGGAAGCTCAAGACAGCAGGTCTTACGCGGATGCTCGCCGAACCGATCATACTTAAGACGGAGACAAAGTTTTTCTAAAGGTATCTCCGTCTAAAGGGATTTCCGAGATTCGGCGTCAAGGGCAAAGCCAGACCACGTTTACGGACCACGAACATTCTAGAAGAACAACCTCAGCATACGATTGGCACTCCCGCCAGCTGAACGTGCACAATGTTTTCACGTATCTCAATTGAGTGAAATATGTGAACCACTCCAAACACATAGTCCACCAAGAGGAGATGGTTTCCAGAAACCGCATTTAAGCTACAAGAAGTCACAATCTGGAAAGAGAGAAAAGAGTCGAGGAATATATCTAACGTATCAGTTGAAAATTATGTTCGGACATCAATGCATACGAAGAAGCTATGGGATTTTGAAGACAAAATGAAAGAGGGTACCCGTATTTTTGACGTGGCAAATTTTTGGACGAAATTTTTTTTTAAGGATGGTAGAATGAATACTCTAAGACTCTTTATTATCTTTTCAAGTTATGTTCATGTCGAATCAGATTTATTTCTCTCGCTGCTTGTGATATGAAGTTCATTACATTTCGTTAATGCTTTAGGGCGAATTTTTGTAAAATAAAGATTTAAAGAAAATTTGGATGAACAAAGAAAACAAAACAATGTATATATAATAAAATAAATAAAAGGGTGTAAAAAAGGATATGAAAATTATACCCGGGGGCCCCTAATTAAAGGTGTTCAAAAAACATAGGACTTTAAAACCATATGATCAGCACGTATGAAATTGTTGAAAAAAAACCCGGGATTTTTATATTATTACGAAGGAATGCTACGGGCCTGCTCCACCACCCCAACCTTAAGCCAGGGCCCATGCCCCTTCACCCATCGACCCCGAAGGGTCCCGGTCGGGCCGGAAAAGGGAAAAATGCCAACCTTTTTTCCCCCAAAGATAAGAAAAAACCGGGTTTAATGACAAAAAGGAACAAAAGGAAAAAAAAATTTACTAATTGAAAAAAAAAAACAACACCTCTTTTCAACAAAAACAAAAGGCCCGCCTAAACGAAAAAAAAAAAAAAAAACGAGCCTATACTTTCCTTTTCGGCACCCCCCCCCCTTAAATCCCAAACCCCCACCATAAAACAATTACTAAATAAAGGGAAGTACTTCTTTAAGCATAACACCAAAATTTCATAATTGAAAGGAGAAAGTAAAAAGGGGGTTTTGGGTTTTGGGGGGAATAACAACAAGAGGCCCCAATCCCATTTATTTTGCACAAGAAATAAATTCCCAAACCCCCAAAAAAAAACTAGCAAAGAGCTAAAGATTTTGGGTTTGATCTCCCAAAAATACCAACAAACTCCAATACATATACACATATACCTCCCAACGGTTTCACAACTCCAACACTTTCGGCCCCACATTATCGAGAGAGAAAAAAAGGGGAATGGGAAGAATTTTCTTTTAAAATTTAAAAAGAAAAACCCGAAAATCTCTGCCTTTTTCCATGGAGTTCGGGGGGAGCAACCCTTTTGAGGACTTTGGAAATCGAGTTTAAACTTTTTTTTTGCAAGGGGTATTCCACCTCCACCCTTTCCCCCCCAAAATAACTTTCCTATCATCTGTAAAATTTAAAAGACATAGAATACTAGCGGTTTCTACCGGCCCCCAAATGCGCCTAATCTATCTTAGTACCCAAATTTTTAAAGGGTTTTGGAATCCTAAGCACCCAAGACATATAAACAACAAGAGCATAGTTCTATAGCCCCCTTTTAAGTTTAAACAAATTCCCGGGGGGACTCTCAAAAACTTAAACAAGAGGGAAAAAAAAGAGAAAAAACTTAGCTTTAGAAAGAAACGGTCCGGGGATGGTCGAGCAACGGAAAGGGGGCCGCGGGCCCCCGGCGCGGTGTGACCGCCCGAAGGGGGGAAAGGGAGCGGCGGAAGGGTGGGGCCCTCGACGGGTGGGCGTCCCCTCACCAGAGGGCGCCCGGGGGAAGAGGGAAAGGGGGCCTTTCCCCCCTCCGGGGACCCCTGGCGAAGGAAAAACGACAATGGGCTGCGCGGAGGCGGCGGGTTGGCCCCCGGGGGGGCCGGGCGCCCCGCCCCCGGGTCGGGGATTGGGGTTACCCGGACGGGCCGCCGCGTTTTCCCTTTCCCTTTTGGGTTTGGTGTGGGTGTGATTTGGGGTTTTTGTTCCCCAAGAAGAGAATGAGACCGAGGGTTGCGGGGGGAAGCCTCCCCGCGCCCCCGGCCCGGGGCAACTGGGGGGTAGAAAGAGGGCGCCGCCGTCCCCCCTTTTTGGGGTTTGAAAAAAAAAAAAGGGAAAGGGGAATTTTGTGTTGTTTGTGGGAAAAAGAGGGGACCCCCGGGTTTGGAGAAGGTTTGGGCCTCTCTTTATTTTCTTGTTTGGGCCTCTTTTTTTTTAATGAAAAGGGCTGGGGTTTTTAAAAAATTAATTTGGGGGGGTTAGTTTTTAAAAAGGGAACCCAATTTAAAACATGGGCCTTTCTATGTTATGGATTTAATAAATTAAATCCCTTTAAATTTAAATTCCCGAGGATAAGTCTAAATTTTATTTTTGCTTGAGTGCTCAAATGATTAATTTAATTAATCGTCGAGAATGAATCGGGGTTTAATTTTTTAAAAACTTTAAAAAAATGGCTTAAAGGAAAACCCCCCTAGTAAAGCGAATAAATTTCTCAAATTTAATTAAATCTGCTGATTTAATTAATAATCAAGAATTCTAGAATTCTTCTAGAAATTTTAGAGAGAGAATAAAATGATCACGCATTTAGGATGCATCCACGTTTAAGCTTAATTGTTTTATCAAAGTCTAATTAAATATTATGTCGTTTACTAAAGGGGCGTCTACGAACGTCGTCTAAGGCCAAGTTAAGGAAATTACGGAAGGAGCTTTAAGTTTTTGAGGTGGGCATTCTTTCAAAACGCGATTTCAGTATGAAAATGTGAATCTTTGCTCAAGTATATTGTCATGCCATGTTTTGTTTTATGATTACCTATCTGCTTGGCTATGCCAATTTAGTTAAATCGAATTCGGTAGCATGTCTTCATACGTGCTATTTTGTCTTGGACTCTTCCGCTGCAAATCTAGAATTTTGTGCTAGAAAGCTATGAACTTAGTCTTGATACTCTGAACACGTTTTGACTATGTACCCATATGCCTTTGATACTATTGATTTAAGTGATTTCATCCTTTTTATTGTTGTTCCTTGATTACTGAGAATTGTTTAGTCGCGAAATAGCTACGCTCACTAGCACTAGGGAGTTGTGGTCGTGACACTGGTGGAGATGAAGGTGATGGCACTAGCAAAGTTTAATGCATTGTATGGCAGAAGTGAAGCATATATAAATTTAAAATGTGGGACATTTGTAAAGATCAAGTAGACCTTCTTTCATTATAAAGCAATAATCACATTTGTATCCAATATGCTATTCATATTCTGTAACACACTAAAATATGCAATATGAAGTTAAAATTAAATGTAGCCTGCATCAATTATGAACAATGTCGATTCAATACAAAAAGTAAAATTTGATATGAAACAATAAAAGAAATGTATTACAACAAATGCAAAAGTAAACAAGTTACATGTTATCTTGAGTAAATAGGGAACATTTCAAAACAACCGGCCAAGTCAAAAAAATAAAACTCCATAATCTGAAGGAAGCAATACTGAAACAAGGGTTGACTTTAGTTTGTCGGAGCATTCCAGCACACAAGTCACTGCGTCGCATATGAAATAAATAACATCAGGTAATTAATAATGCAAAATAGCATGTATGGAACATTACTCAAGAATATCATGGTGAATTGACAGATAATAAACAATTTCTATCAAAGAGGAAAGCAATACGACAAATATAGTCAAGCAAAAAAGCAATGCACAAAATCATATCTACTATCTATTACTAACAAGCAATAAAGTATTAAAAGCAATGCAATCGAACGTCTATTATTATTTTGAGGAATGTAATGAGGAATAAGGAAGCTCTAATACTGCCATGCAATGTCAGACCCATAAGCAAGCAACATAACATATTTAACCAAGCAATCTGATGTACTAAATCTCTATGGCGTAGCACAACAACTCATGCTCTAAATTACAGTAACACATTTGTGACTGAACTTCATGAGATTTAATTACAAACTCATAAATCTCATTTTCAAGTGAATAACTTCAGAAAATTCCTTAAATTGGGCATCAAAATCACATGGGGAGATACGAATTTAGGAGTTCACATAACAAATTCATAAAATTGAATTCACATATCAAATTCATGAATTGAATTCCCATATAAGCAAACTTTAAATACATAATAACGTGATTACATTATCGAATTGATGAAATCGAATCACATATTAAAATCAGCAAATTATAAATACACGATTACAGATGATTAATAGGGGGTTCACTCATGCTACACGATTAGAAGTGATTCTTACCGTCTGCAAAAACCAGTGAAATGGACATCAGCGATAACATTATTCTCCATGGATTTACAATTATAGCCTTTTGTACTTTTTTTAGTTTTTATTTTAATAAAACTGAGACTGCCACGTGGTAGAGTAAGGATGAATCTGGTCTTGAATCTAACGGTTTGAATTGGTAGTACATTGTTACTCTATATGGTGTTGTCATTTTAGCATTTCCCTATTCATGAATTATATTTATAAATAGAGTTGTAACGGTGACTATGTTTGAACATAACTATAGATTAGAAAATATTCAAATTCACACCCTCAATTTTTGAATATTCAAATTTATACCCAAAATTCATAAATATTCAAAATAAGGCCAAAACTATATGTATAGATTTGCAATATATAGATGGGCCTTTCTTGCCTAGACTGCTATTAAGATTATAAATTAATTCGGGCATATTATCTTTAGAGTTAATTAATTAGTTATTTAAGTTTAGTATCTACACTTAATTTCCTATATTACGAAACTCTTTAAATAGTGATAATGTATTAATTAGTACTGCAACTGTTTATTGCACCCAACATGATTTATCAAAAATCTATTGCGTGAACGGAAACAGTATATAGCATGGTCCATTGATTCATGTACTCCCTCTGTCCACAAATAGTTTAAACACGAGTTATATTGTATAATTGGAAAAGTAAGAAAGATAGAGTTCCCTTATATGCAAATTCACTCCTTATTGCAGAACCGCAAAACTTGACCAATTAGAGTTTTTAGATCTAGTTTTTATGGATGAGACACTCAAATGTATAAATTATTTTTTCCTTCATCACGAGCCGGGGATTTAACTTCATTCCAGAATATATCAGGGGAATATATTACTTCATTACAATAGGATTATTACTTTATTCCAGTACGTACAAGCTGTTTCGCTTACGGAGACGTCAAGACCATCCCGTCGACGTTGTGATAGTCCCGAAATTCTAGCTATGACAACAAAATGAAGTGATAGCCTAATTGAATGGTGTATTAAGCACATTGAATGGTGTAATAAGCACATTGAATGATGTAATAAACTATTTGAATGAAGTACGTGTAGAAACATTTGAACTCCTATTCGAATGAAGTAAATACCTTGTCCAATGAAGAAATAACATTTTTGAATGAAATAATAATCCTACTAAATGAATTGTACTTTTTTAAGTGAATAAAGTAAAAACTCAGTTCAATGAATTCGAATGAAGCTTGTGTTGAATCATTTCAAAACCTACTGAAAGTAAGTAAAAACATATTATAGTTTCAAGATATTAAGTACTGAAATGAAGTAATAATTCTACTACAATGAAGTAAAATGGAATTGTAATGAAAACCGGAATAATTTACACACCAGCACATCTCATCAAAAAATTAGATCAAATTACCCTAATTTAGTCTCTAATTCAGTCTTTATAATTAGTTTATCTAGTATTCTAAGCTAATGTACAATTGAAACTTACTCGTCCGTGTAATATAAATTAATTTGTTTATTCAACTTCGATAACGAAACTATAATATTTATCTTATAAACCATGACTAATGAGAAAAAAAGTCAAGTATCAAATGTATTGACTCTTTGTTAGTCGAAATAAATTTGATTTTATAATTCGGCCATTTATAGATCTTTATTATTTCCTGAAATAGAATTACACAATTAAAATTGGGATTGACAATTTTTTATCCGACACGATAATCCGATACGATTCCGCATGAAAATAATGGGATTTGGACAAGGTTTATTGGGTTGACCCGTTAAGAATCTGAAAATTTCGAGTTGGGATCGAGTTGGATGCGGGTTGTGATCTATTGTTTGTGGACGGAGGGAGTATTATTTTAAAATAAAATACTCCCCCCGTCCCCATTATTTGTCACCATTTTATCCGGCACGGGTTTTAAGAAATGTAGTAGAAAGTGAGTTAAAAAAGTTAGTGGTATATGGGTCCTACTTTTATATATTAGTTTTATAACAAAACGTGAGTGGGAATGAGTTAGTGGAATATGAGGTCCACTACCAAAAATAGTAAAAGTGAAAGGTGACAAATTTTTAGGGACGGATGGAAATGGAAATAAGTGACAAATTTTCAGGGACGGAGGGAGTAATACTTTACTTTAGTTATTTAATTTCTTGTAAATCAGGTTTAAATCATGAAAAAATGATTTTTATCATATAAATCAAGTTTAAAATTAGGTTTAATCGTGAATATTATTAATCGTGTAATATCATGTTTGGATCGTTATTGTGTAGTTAACCCATATTGTATCGTATCATTTAAAAGTCGGGTTCGTGTTCGTGTTCGGATTTGAGGGTAGCAGGTTGGATTCATATTCGGATTGACAGTTTCCTTAACAGGCCAAATTCGAGTTAAACCTTATTAGATTGGGTTGTTATCAGGTTGACCCGATAACGACCCAATCTGTACGATTTGTCAATCATACTTAAAATGAGATGGTCCCAAAATATAAAGTAAATGAAACACTTTAAATGTGATGGAAAAAAATACATGACTAATTATTTTTATCTTCACCAGATGAATTAATAATTACCTCTATAGATTTGAGCCTAGGTATGAATTTCCTTGTATTGTTTGCACGTATATGTTTGTAGTACTCCCTCTGTCCCATTAGAAATGCAACATTTTCCTTTTTGGGTTGTCCCGCTAAAAATGAAATATTTTCTAAAATGGAAATATCACTCTCTCTACTTTTCTCTCCCTCTTACTTTACTCTCTCTTCATTAACTCACAAAACAACACTGCATAAAATCACATGTCGGAAACCAAATGTTTCATATTTATTGGGACGGAGGGAGTATATTTTATTGATCAAACTGATTTTGCAATAAACTATATAAATACATAGGTCAATAAAAAATGTGATATCCTCTATTTCATGATCTTTTCGTTTGCCTATAAAATAAGTACTCGATTCTACTTCAAATTATTCATATGAAACTCAAAGCTAAACCAAGACCTGAGTTCCCAACAAAAAATGACTAGTAAAATACCACACGAATTAGAGTCATGGTCACAACTTGATGGCAAAATCGTCATGGTCACTGGCGCCTCCTCCGGCTTGGGTCTCGAATGCGTCGACCTAGCCAAGGTCGGCTGCACGATCATCGCTACCGCTCGTAGAATTGATCGGCTCAACTTCCTTTGTGATCAAATCAATAAAATGGACGTCCCAATTGGTGGTCCACGTCGAGCTATTGCAGTGGAGCTCGATGTCACTGCTGGCGAACCGTTAATCGCCGAGTGCGTGGAGAAAGCTTGGGATGCATTCGGGTGCATAGATGTTTTAATCAACAATGCTGGTGTGAATGGTAGAATTTAATATATTTAATGTCTTTTATCATGTATCTATGAAAATTGTGGTACATGACCACCGGCGGATCCAGGTGGGGTCGAGTGGGGTCGGCCCACCCCACCACCGGAAAGCTCAATTCATCGACCTCCGACCCACAGTGTTAGTGTGAGTGTGAGTGTGAGATGACAGGCAGAATCCAGCGGCGGCCTCGCGGCAGGGGTGACGACAATTATCAAGAATGAAGAGATGGGGAGAATCCTTCAGTATGTTTCCAGAGAGAGAGATGAAGCTGGGTTTCGGCGCTTTGGGGGAGATGAGTAGAGAGGATGGAAATGCTGAATATGAAAAGTCTTGTATCTGTCATTATTATTTCGTTTTCCCAATATTTGCAATTTTTACCCCACTTCATTGTTAGTTGAGAATGACACTTCATTAAAGAGAAAAGAGTGTCCAAAATTAGAAAGTACATATTCTTATATAATTTACTAAAAAGAAAAGAGTGCATAATTTTGTGGAACAGAGTTACAAAGGAAGTATTTATTTTTTGGTCCGACCCCACGATATTTGGTTTCTAGATCCGCCATTGTACATGACAATATTTAGTAAGTATGTTGGAAATAAAACACACAGCCATGATAACAAAAAAAAAGGGTAATGATTTGGATTCCTCAAAATGCATGATTGTAGGGCCAAAGATAGTGTCGATAGATCTATCAGAGAAGGAATGGGACAATTTGGTGAAAACCAACTTGAAAGGCGCTTGGCTACTCTCCAAGAATGTTGGGGCGCGAATGCGGGATGGCGGTCGCGGTGGCGCAATCATCAACATCTCATCAATTTTTGGCCTAAATCGAGTACAATACCGTAGCAGCGTTGCCTATAGTTCTTCCAAAGCTGGTCTTGATTCTATGACAAAGGTAGGATTTCGTGCAAGTTGATATGCTTGAACATAGCTGAACTAATAATATATAATTTGAATCATGTACAATTGAATAGGTTATGGCTTTGGAGTTGGGAGAGTACAATATTAGGGTGAATTATGTTGGACATTTTAGTGTAATTGGGTTAACTTGATTGATCAGTATTATCATAATGATATATCATAAAAGTATGGAAGTGCGGAGTGCACGCTTATTTGAATTCATTATGATGGACGGGGGTCCGGGGTCGTAGCGGGGTCCAAGGGGCAGAGCCCCTGGCTGGGGTCGAGCTGGGAAAATTTTTATTTCCAATGAAGTTGTTGTGTAAGAAATTCATCCGAAAATGTAATTTCTGAAAGTCGAAGGACTAGTTTGCAATTTCGGAAACCTTTTGAAAATTAGTTATTTTCGGTTTTTCGCCTCAACATATGCATTGGTTCATCTACAGATGCACTGGTTCATCTTGTTAAATCTGATCGATTCTTTATGGTTCGTAGATTCTTTCTCTAACATCAACATATAAAAGTTCTGATTTCTCTTAATTGTATCCGATCAAATATTTTGGTAGAACCACCGAAATTGACTTGATCTGAAAGTGATATCATCACGACTTTCAGATTATCCGCTTTGTTCAATATTCTAAATCTCCCTAACAAAGATCAAATCAATTCGAAAATGTCGAACAAGGAAACGGTGAAGGAAGGAAGAAACGAAAGGTTTCGCGAAGTTGGATAAATTTGATGGCCAGGATTTCAGACGCTGGCAAAAGTAGATGCATTTCATGTTGATGAATATCAAGGTCGTGTACGTTCTGAGTACTCTCATGCCCGAGGCTGTTGAAAATTAAACTCTGGAACAGACGAGGAGGCGTATGAAGTGGGAGAACGATGACTACATATGTCGTGGTCACATCTTAAACGGTATGTCTGATTCTCTTTTTGATGTGTATCAAAATGTTGAGTCTGCTAAGGAATTGTGGGATTCCCTCGAAGCCAAATATATGGCAGAAGATGCCTCTAGCAAGAAATTTCTTGTTGGTAACTTTATTAACTATAAAATGATTGATTCGAGGCCTGTCATGGAACAATACAATGAGTTGTTGAGGATATTGGGACAGTTTTCCCAATATGATATGAAAATGGATGAATCCATTTCTGTCTCTAGTATTATTGATAAACTGCCACCCTCTTGGAAGGATTTTAAAAATAATCTGAAACATAAGGAGGAGTTGAATTTGGTCGAATTTGGAAGTGACTTCCAAATTGAACAGTCCATACGTGATATGGAAAAGGGCTTTGTTGGTAATGCTAGAAACATGGTTGGTTCTTCTGTGAACATGGTGGAAGAGGGTGAATCCTCAAAGACTGGTAAAGAGAAACGTGTGTTTCAAGGGAAACGGAAGTTTCAAGGAAATAATATTAAGGCAGGGAATAAGAAGCTTAAACTTACTTGCTAGAAGTGTGGTAAATCCGGGCACTTCAAGAAGGATTGTAAGTCTGGAAAGGGTGGAGGAAAAGGGAAAAACGAGGTTGGTTCAAGTGGATCCAAGGATCCTGAAAAGCAATCAGGTTCGTTTTCTGTACCTAATGATCATTTTGTTGAGAATTATTATGCATCAATAATCTCTGAAGCATTTTATGTGCAGGATGATGATCTTTCATGGTGGATTGATTCGGGTGCAACATGTCATGTATGCAAGGATCATCAATGGTTCAAGGATTTTAAACCAATTGAAGATGGATCTTCTTTGAAGATGGATAACCAAAGGAATAGGATCTGTTAGCCTAGTATTTACTTCTGGAAATTCCTTAGTGTTAGATAATATTGTATATGTACCTGGTATTCGTAAGAACTTAGTTTCTGGTATTGTGTTGAATAATTGTGGTTATAAACAAGTGTTAGAAAATAACAAATACATTGTCACGACCACAACTCCCTAGTGCTAGTGAGCGTAGCTATTTCGCGACTAAACGATTCTCAATAATCAAGGGACAACAATAAAAGGATGAAATCACTTAAAACAAAAGTATCAAAGGCATATGGGTACATAGTCAAAATGTGTTCAGAGTATCAAGACTAAGTTCATAGCTTTCTAGCACAAAATTCTAGATTTGCAGCGGAAGAGTCCAAGACAAAATAGCACGTATGAAGACATGCTACTTTGGGCTACCTAACTACTTATTTAAAAAAAAAGCTTGTCCCAACACCTTCGCCTGCTCGTCCACGTTCAACCTGCACATTTGAAAATAACATGCAGGGCTGAGTATTTGATATACTCAGTGGGCACATTGCCAAAAATGGTTCTATCTTTAATTGTCAATGCCACAGTTGAGTGATCACGGGGTTTTACTTAAAAGACCCGAGTCACTAAAATCCTTTTCCTTTAGTAAAGATTTGATTGCGCAATCACATAACATAGATATACCATATCTGAACCTTGTGTGAACCGGAAATGTGGCCACATTCCACGACGGTCACTGGACCGGCCAACCCCTTTTGTTAGCTCACGGTCCCCTCATGTGTACACTAGTCCGAGTAGGGTTTGCGGCCCTACTGGGACCCGAATTCGATTTAACTTAAATTGGCATAGCCAAGCAGATAGGTAATCATAAAACAAAACATGGCATGACAACATACTTGAGCAAAGATTCACATTTTCATACTGAAATCACGTTTTGAAAGAAATGCCCACCTCAAAAGCTAAATCCCTTTCCGTAAATTTCTTTAATGTTGTATTACTTGTTCTCTTCTTGCAACAAATCCTTCTTTTTAAGATCTTCACTAAGCTTTTAATTAATACATTCGTCTCTTTCTTGAAGCACAAATACCCCCTTCATAAAATCACTTGTTTGGACATGTAGGGGCGCAGGTGGTTGCTTGATTCAGGCAGATTTGGTGCAGCTGCCATTTTGGGATCATTTTGACCTCCTTTGATAAAGTGAGGATGCCTTCTTCCCTTGCTTGGTTTGATGTTGAAAAAAATATACCTTACAATATTTATTAGTTTTTGTCTATACATTGCAGGTTGTACCCATAGGAGAAAGAGTTATTGGGCTGTTATTTGGGCTGACCTTCGGGCCGACGGGCCAAACTCTCGGGCTGCGCAAGGTGTGACTCGGGCTTAAGAAGAGAGGCCCAACATTTGCATATTTGTATTCTTTAATTCTTTCTCATCAACACGTGTGTAAATTATTTTGTAACTAGAGAGTAGCTTGATATGTATTCGAACTTTCTGGATCAGCAAAGTAACCTCGTATTCTTTCTTGACGTTTATTATATTTAATTTAATACCTATATACGAAATTTATTTTAGCCTAATAGACAACCTTCAATTTAGCAAACAAGCAAAGTCATCGACTAATATTTCTAAATCGAAAGTAATTTGAATTAACAAACATTTCTAGTTCGACATTAAACTTGAAGAAAAATGGTAATAAAATAGTGGGTATTACATTCTACCCTCCTTAGCAAAAATTTCGTCCCGAAATTTGCTTATGTCATAAAAAAAAACTCTGGGTACTTCTCTTTCATTTTGTCCTCCAACTTCCACGTAGCTTCTTTGTGTCCGTGATGCTTGTATAGAATTTTTATATGTTACAGTAGATTTATTCCTCAACTCTTTTACTTTCCGATCCAAGATTGATTCTGGCTTTTCTTCATATCTTAAGTCTGGTTCCAAAACCATTTCCTCTTGGTGGACTATGTGTTTTGGGTCGAATGCGTATTTCCTCAATTGTGACACGTGAAGGACATTGTGTAAAATGAGTTTGATACCAGCAGTTGAGTTGAACAATGAAAAGTGTAAAATAACTAGACAACCTTTCAATAAGAATGTCAATAAAGTTACTAAGGTATTAGAACTTATACACAGTGATTTGTGTGATTTTCATTCGACTCCATCACTTGGTAATAAAAGTATGTAGTTACTTTTATTGATGATGCTACTAGATTTTGTTGAGTCTATTTATGCAATTCAAAAGATGAAGCTCTTGATAAATTTAAAATCTTTAAAGAAAGTGTAGAGCTTCATCATGGTGTGAAGATTAAAGTTCTTCGCACTGATAGGGGAGGTGAGTATTATGATCCAACATATTTTGAATCTACTGGTATAATACATCAGACGACTGCTCCATATACACCACAACAAAATGGTGTAGCTGAAAGAAAGAATAGAACGTTGAAAGAAATGATTAATTCAATGTTGTGTTATTCTGGCCTAAGTGAAGGATTTTGGGGTGAGGCTATGTTAACAGCCTGTTATTTGTTGAATAGAGTTCCTAATAAAAGGAACAAGATAACCTCTTATGAACTTTGGCATAAGAAACCACCAAAACTGAATTATCTCAGAGTTTGGGGTTGTCGAGCTGTGGTAAGTCTAACTGGCCCTAAAATGAAAACCATAGGTCAAAGAGGTATAGATTGTGTGTTTCTTGGCTATTCTGAAAATTCTGCTTGTTATAGGTTCTATGTCATAGAACCCAATGACTATGTATCCGTGCACTCTATTATGAGTCAAGGGATGCTGATTTTGGCAATGAGGATAGATTCACGTCTATATCTAAACCTGGAGACATGATTACAAGGTCTAGTAACTCTAGTGTAACTGAAAAAGTGATTGATACACCTCCTAATGCTAGGAGAAGTGGTACAGTAAAAAAAGCTAAGTCTTTTGGAAATGATTTAAAATTGTACTTACTAGAAGGATCAAGAAATGAAATTAATTTTCAATATCAATATTGCTTTACTATTGGTGATGATCCAAGGACCTACAAAGAAGCTATGGATTCAAGGGATTCTGCATTTTGGAAAGAGGCAATCCAAGAGGAGATGGATTCTATAATCTAAAATGGTACTTGGAAACTGATTGATTTACCACCTGGCTGTGAAGCTTTGAATAGTAAATGGATCTTCAAAACGAAGATGAAGGTAGATGGAAGCATATACAAACATAAAGCCAGATTGGTTATTCAAGGCTTTAGACAAAAGAAATGAATTGATTATTTTGACACCTATGCTCCTGTTGCTAGGATATCCACAATTAGATTATTGTTAGCACTTGCTGCTATACATAATCTTGTAATTCACCAAATGGATGTTAAGATTGCCTTCTTGAATGGTGAATTAAATGAAGAGATTTATATCAAACAACCAGAAGACTTTGTCATGCCTGGTAATGAACATAAGGTTTGTAAGTTGGTAAAATCTCTTTATGGACTAAAGCAAGCCCCCAAGCAATGGCATCAAAAGTTTGATGACGTGGTGTTGTCGAATGGTTTTGTATTAAACCAAGCAGACAAGTGTGTATATAGCAAATTTGATGCTACCGGTAAAGGGGTTATCATTTGCCAATATGTGGATGACATGTTGATCTTTGGTACTGACCAAGATCAAGTTGATAAAACAAAGGAATTTTTGTCTTCTAAGTTTGAGATGAAAGACATGGGGAAGGCTGATGTGATTCTTGGAATTAAGATCACACATGGAGAACAAGGAATTTCCATTTCTCAATCACATTATATTGAGAAGGCGTTGGAAAAGTTTAACTTCAAAGATTGTTCTTCAGTTAAGACTCCTTTTGATCCTAATGCAAAACTCGTGCCTAATAAAGGAGTTGCTGTGAATCAGCTTGAATATTCAAAGACTATTGGATCACTAATGTATGCTATGATTAGTACTAGACCCGATATAGCCTTTGCAGTTGGAAAATTGAGTCGATATACTCATAATCCAAGTTTAATCCATTGGCAAGCAATGAATCGAGTATTTAAATACTTAAAAGGAACCATGGATTATAGGTTGACTTATTCTGGATTTCCTTCTATTCTTGAAGGTTATTCGGATGCAAGTTGGATCACCTCTCATGGACCTCATTCCAGTAGAGTGGTGATCTACATTTCTTCCCATACAGTGCTTCATATGGAGCCATGTTTATAGTTGCCTGATAACTGTTATTGTAAGCAAACTCTATAAGTGGCAGTACTGGCTTCCAATTTCCTCCGCGGTCGAGCACTACGGCCCTTAACATGTCTTCTAAGGTCTGGATTGTCCTCTCAGACTGCCCATCAGTCTGTGGATGGAATGCCGTACTGAAATTCAATCTGGTGCCTAACTCTTGCTGCAGGCTTATCCAAAATCTAGAAGTAAATTTTGGGTCACGGTCTGATGTGATCGTCACCGGTATTCCATGTAACCGTATGATCTCTTGCACATAGATCTGAGCTAACTTGTCCGATCCGTAAGTGATACGAACTGGTACAAAGTGATGCGCTCTTGGTGAGGCGATCTATAATCACCCAAATAGCAGTATTCCCTCGTTGTGACTTTGGCAATCCTGTCACGAAATCCATTGCAATGTGCTCCCATTTCCACTCGGGAATTTCCAGGGGTTGCAATTTTCCATAGGGTCGTTGATGTAGAGCCTTCACTTGTTGACATGCTAGGCACCTTTCTACAAACGACGCTATGCTCCTCTTCATGCCATCCCACCAAAAATGCTTCTTCATATCTTGATACATTTTCGTACCTCCTGGGTGGGCAGTATAGGGTGTTTCGTGAGCTTCGCTCATGATTTCATTTCTGAGAGCCTCGTCATTGGGCACGCATAATCTCCCTTCAAACGTGAGGGTGTTATCTGCTTCTTCGCGGTAACTCACCTCTTTTCCCGTCCTCACTTTAAGTCGAATTTTCTCTAATGCTTCATCACTCCTTTGAGCCTCAACAATTCTGGCCCTTAAGTCTGGTTCAATCACTAAAGTGGCGATCCTACTTTCCACCGTCTCTGGTGCTCTTACTACCTCCAGTCGCATCTTAGCAAATTCCCGTATGAGCTCCTCATTCTGTGTGAGGAAGGTGGCCACTTGGGGCATAGTCTTCCTGCTCAAGGCATCTGCCACTACATTGGCCTTGCCTGGGTGGTAATTTATACCACAGTCATAATCCTTTACTAATTCGAGCCATCTGCGTTGTCGCATGTTTAAATCCTTCTGCTCGAAGAAGTACTTAAGGCTCTTGTGGTCCGTGAAGATCTCACATCGAACTCCGTAGAGGTGATGTCTCCAAATCTTCAAGGCATGTACCACTGC
>NC_062970.1:21014751-21049269 GCF_023119035.1 Salvia hispanica
GGAATGATTGTTAATTTGATGAGAAAATGGGAGGTTATTTTGACAGACCAGTCTATGAAAATATATTTTGTGATACTCGTGATATTCCTTTTACAACTCTGCTTAAAACTCGAGTACACTTGGTAAGGGTGGCATAACTTATAAAATGTTTTTGGGGTAACGAGCTCATTGAGTATTTCAAAATACTCAGCCCTGCATGTGTTTTCCTTATGCGCTTGCCGGAGTTGAATGACGACGAGTGGTGGCGGGTGTTGAGCAGATTAATGAATTAAAAAGGATATGTTGAACTTCAAGCGTAGTTGTGTCTTCATACATAGCTATACTTTCTCCTTGGTCGTTTTCCGCTGAATTTTTGATATACTTTAGAATGTCTTTTTGGAATATTTGCATCTTGCCTTCGGTTTGAAGCCTTGAGTCATTTCTTGTGATTTTTCGTCTGGGATAATGAGCCGTGCTCACTAGATATTTTGATTGCCATTTATGATATTTTTCTTCCTTTAATCTTCTAGGTTAAGTTGTTGCTTTTAACACTTGATATCTCTATCAATTCTTTTGGTCAATACTCTTTAAATGAAACCCTAGCCTATGTTTACTTCTTTGGAGTCGGTTTTGGGTAGCAGCCGCCGCATTTATTGTACCCTAGGAGGGCGGGCTGTTACATGTAGCTTGAAGAATTGTGAATTAAATAGCAAATAAGAGATGTGAGTGCTGGATTAAATTTCCAAGACGTGTTAGTAGAACTGTTTTCTCAACCACACTTTTTAAAATCTTACTACTTTTTCGGTATATATCCTCTGTCATCTCTGCTCTGAAAAGTCCTGGTGCAATTGTATTCACCCTAATATTGTACTCTCCCAACTCCAAAGCCATAACCTATTCAATTGTACATAATTCAAAATTATAATATATGAGTTCAGCTACATTCAAGCATATCAACTTGCACGAAAGTCTACCTTTGTCATAGAATCGAGACCAGCTTTGGACAAACTATAGGGAACGCTGCCACGGAATTGTACTCGATTTAGGCCTAAAGCTGATGAGATGTGGATGATTGCGCCGCCGCGACCGTCATCCCGCGTTCGCGCCCCAACATTCTTGTAGAGTAGCCAAGCGCCTTTCAAGTTGATTTTCACCACATTTTCCCATTCCTTCTCTGATAGATCTATCGGCACTATCTTTGGCCCTACAATCATGCATTTTGAGGAATCCAAATCATTACCCTCTTTTTTTCTACTCATTATCAATATAAATAGTACTTCTTCCGTTCCATTTAAGATGATCATCTTTCCTTTTATGTTTGTCCCAATCAAGACGGCCACTTTCCAATTTTGGAAATAACCTTCTCTCTCATCTCTCCTCATTAAAATATTCAGCTACCTTATTCTTCTCTACTTTATTGTATTTGATTTGATATTTCCTTTAGATGTAGCATAATAAATACGGATTGAGTAACCAATTCTTGATTTGGTATGTATTTTATTTCCCAACATACTACTTACTAAATATTGTCATGTACCACAATTTTCACACATGCATGATACAAGAAATTAAATAAATAAAACTATACCATTCACACCAGCATTGTTGATTAAAACATCTATGCACCCGAATGCATCCCAAGCTTTCTCCACGCACTCGGCGATTAACGTGCCGCTAGCAGTGACATCGAGCTCCACTGCAATAGCTCGACGTGGACCGCCTATTTTCTTGATTTGATCACAATGGGAGTTGACACGATCGATTCTACGAGCGGCAGCAATGATCTTGCAGCCGGCCTTGGCTAGATCGACGCAGATTCGAGGCCAAGGCCCGAGGAGGCGCCAGTCACCATGATGATTTTGCCATCAAGTTGTGACCATGGCTCAAATTCGAGTGACATTTTTTGGTGGGAACTCGGGTCTTGGTTGCTTCGAGTTTCTTATGAATGTACTACTTATTTTATAGGCGAACCAACGGAACATATACTAGTAGAGGATATCACAGTATTTACTGACCTAATTATTTTGTATAGCTTATTCAAAAATCAGATTTGATCGTATGACAAATACTAACCTACATGGGTAAAAATACATGGAACTTCATAATTAAGCTCAAATCTATAAAGGTGTTAGTCGAATTATTAATTCGTCGGATGAGGATAAAATAATTAGTCATGTATTTTTTTCCAACATATTTAAAGTCTCATTTACTTTATATTTTGGGATCGTCTCATTTTAAGTGTGTAATTCTATTTCAATAAAGATCTTTAATTGGCCGAATTATAAAATTAAATTTATGTTGACCAACAAAAAGCCCATTCATTTGTTACACTTTGAAAAAGAATTGGATAAGGACATATTTTAATGTTATAAGTACGCTAATTTGCGTAATTATACTACTGACATTTTATTGTTGTTTCCCAACTAAAATTAGGGACACAAATTGAAGTATCATAAAAAGCAAAAGATATCACACCCAACCCTATCTGACGTAACTACTTATAGTAAATAAATTCAAAATTTAAAATAAATAATCCACTGTTAAGTAAATAAAACACATATATTATATAATTTCAAAAACCAACATTTATCAAATACATATTTCAAACATTCTGAAAAGCAGTGGGACCCTCTCACCGCTCTATATACTATACATTTATCTACATGCAAAAATGATGAGGAGGAGAAGTTGCCAAAATGCGTCAGCCGCCGACCCTTACAATAACTGTAACTCACATCCACCCCACGCATCATTGATATCTTATTCCTGAAAAATATTAGTGGTTCATATGAGCCACAACTCAGTGTATATAAACCTTACATTTAATTCCACATCTCAAAATCAAACATATTCTTTAATCAACATATATAATAATAACCAACAAATATTAGAAACAATTTCATATACATATGCATATGCCACTCTGTTCACTTTATCATTCTGTGACTGGTCAAGCCTAGTATCTGCCTGAGATTTCCATTATATACGACCTGCAGGTCCCTTTTAATTATTGGACCTTTCCACGAAGGCCACTCTTTGATTTGACCTTTCCACGATGACCCCTCTTTACATTTTTGACCTTTCCACGAAGACCCCTCTTTGATTTGACCTTTCCACGAAGACCCCTCTTTGCATATTTTCTTTGACTCGTAGGTCCATTATCATTGAATATGACCCGTAGGTCTATTTTCATTACCATTGATTCAAGGTAAATCCATATCATATTCCATCATCAATATCAAATAACATATAACCATTTTAATCTCGCATCATATAATACAAATATTCATTCCGATTTAACACATAGCAATCAATCACATAAAATATATAAAATTAAAAGTGTGATTTTGTAACACCCGCTTTTATTATTACCTCTTTACGTTAAGATTTTTATTTTGTGAACGAGCGAGTGGTAGACCTTGAGTAAAGTACCGTCTTTGATTTGATTGGTTACGATTGGAAATAGTGAATGCTTGAATTGTTGTTGGTTAATCGTGTGGTGAAAATAGTCGACGAGATTGACGTGTGATTCGTTGATGGGAAATATTGGGTGGTTGTTTAAAGTACTTGGAATAACACCAAGGTACTAAAAATAGAACACTACAATTTAATCAACGTTCTAAATCAAATATTTGGGCCTATCACTTTTATCAATTTCTCTTCTCTTCTAGTTCATTTATCTTTATTCAATTGGGCTACTTTTAATATAGTCATTTATTCCTAATTCCTATTTAATTACCGTAGTCAAATCCTCAATCAACATAAATCCATTTTCCTAAACCCCTTTCTACACGTTTTTATCAATATCCCCACTCCCTAAAATCTCTCCAACAAACAAAATCAAATCTCTACATTATATATCTCTCCCCACAACTGCATCTTTTATCAATGCCGTTTCACAATCTTAGTGCATTTTTTGCGTCTCTTCCGTCAAGGTAATCTCTCCTTCCATTGAATACTAGAATCTCCACACTTATTGATTCCATAATACAAACTCGCAATTTCACATTGTGAAGAAGAACAGAGAAAGTTGTGATCTTTAATACCTTATGCCTGTGCAAATTCTATTCCTCTCAAAGGTATTTTTCTTTTTATCAATTCCATGACATACTTCCATACATACACGTTAGTTCACGGGAATCTGGAACATTTTTTTAAATTTCTGCAACCCACTGAATGACACTTTGCTCCCAAGGTTTTCGACCTTTAATACTTTAGAAGCTGCCTTTTGTTTTCTCTCTTCAACCTTAAATTCTTGGAATTACTTATGTCTGTCCACTAATAATTAAAATCAGACAATTAGAATCTAGTAAAAAGTTAAGAATGGGAAAAAGGGAGAGAAAGCTTACCTGATGTGAACGGGCTGGGCAGTGGCGTCGACGGACAGCGGCTGCTCGACGGCGGACTCCTGATAGGAGTGAGACAGCGGCTGCTGGTATAGCAGCGAGCGAGGGAGAGAGCTGTAACTGGAGTAGGATTTTTGTGCTTCTGTGAAGTGAGATTTAGAGAGAGAGCTACGGTGGGAGCCGAGTTCGTGTTTCGGAGTGTGATAGGAAAGAGAGGAAGAAGAGATGGGAATTGGGATTGTTCTGTTTTATGAATTGTAGAAGATGACAGAGAGAGAAAGCGTGAGTTTTTGAGAGACAGATAGTGTGACGATTTGATAAGTATAGGGGGGAAGAGTATGTTGTTTAGAATTGATGAAGGAGACGTGTTTGATGGCTGGGAGTTTTAATAAATTAAAATTTATTCTTTGTGAGATTAACGAGAGAGAGACGTGGGTGACTTGGGAGCAAATGTACTGATCCTTTTCTTTTTCTTTAGTTTTTTTAAGTATTGGGCCAATTGAATTCTTTTAGTTGGATGGCCTTAATTTTTGTTTGGGCTGGGTCAATAATTATTTAGTTGTGATTGAAATAATTATTGCTGAGGAGATTTTTGGGTGATTATAATTATGTTTTTTTTTCTCTATGAAGGAATGAAGAATAATTTTGAGCACACGCACATAGGATGCATGCATTGTTAAATTAATTTATTTTGCAAAGTCTAATTTTGCATATCATGCTATTTCGAAAAGGGTGACCTTGTGCATGTTGTTTGCGGTGAGAGCAGAAAGTGGTTGAGAAGTTAAGCATTTGAGGTGGGCTTTCCTTTTAAATAAGGACTATGTCCTAAATATTTTTACTATGTGAAAGGAGGTGAAAAATATTTGTCTTGCCATGTTTTGTGCTTGAATGAACCTATCTGAAGTGGCTATGCCATGTATGTTAACGAATTCGGGTCCCAGTAGGGCTGCAAACCCTACTCGGACTGGTGTACACCCAGTAGATCGTGCGCTATCTCATTGGAGTTGGCCGGTCTAGTGACTTGGTTCGTGGCCACGTTCCTTGTCATGTAGTTCAGATGTGGTGATGGTGGATGTGGATGGAAAAATGGTTGCAACCGAATTTCTGTGAAATGCTTTTAGTGACTTGGGTTCTTTTAAATTAAAACTCCCAAGATCACTCGTTATGGCTTGACAAACTGATTTGGCATGTGTCCACTGAGTGCATCAAGTACTCAGCCCTGCATATTTGTTTTCTTAATGTGCAGATTGAGCGACGACGGGTGTGGAGGATGTTGAGCAGAATTCATGGATTATTTATGTTTGGCTTAGCACTGTTGGATATGTCGTGTCTTCATAATCGGCATTTTCCGTGTCTTGAACGCTTCCGCTAAGTGTCTTTTCTTTAGAATTGTTTTAGTATTGAGAATCTAACTCTTTTCAAAATTGTTTGTTTTCAAGTCTTTATTTCTTTAGAGTTGGTACTTGTTTGAAATGATACTATGTTGTTTTCTAAGTTATTTCAATTATTTAAATATTGTGGTCAAAGATGCTGTTGGGGATAATCGCAGCGGAAATTGCAAAACAAATAAATCCACATAAGAATCTATTTAGGTGATTATGTGGGTCGATTCAATTATATGCTTGAACATGTAGAAACATATAATTGCGCAATTAATCACATAATTTAAATTATGTTATTGAATACTTACAAAAATGATTCTCCAAAGAATCGAAGTGGCTTGCTACTTCTCCACGTGTAGATCTTGAAGCTTGATTATGAATGCAAGACCAAAGATCTTCTAACCTATGACCCTTAACCCTATAGATCTAAATTCCTTGTGGGAGGAATCTCTTACAAATTATAAGAATCTTGAAGGAGAAGACAAGAAAGCCAAGTGTGGAGGCTATGGGTTGTGATAACCTTTGTCTCATCTCCTTACATTCTTATTTATACAGTTTATGATGGGCTAGGTTAGGGATCTATGGGGCTTGGATTGGGCCTCCCCTATTGGACCTTCTTTACTAATTAAATTATAACCCATAATTTAATATAAGGCCAATGGAATATTTCTTGTGCCACTATCGAAGAAATATTGACCGCCCATCCAATCCGTGATTACAAGCAATCCGGGTTAACCTCTTTAATATATTATTTCCCGTGTCTAAGACTTTCTATATCCATTAATTAATTTGTAGTCTGCTATAGACTTTAAATTAATTAATATCTTTTTATTTCCAAGAGTTTGTCTAGTACGAGATGTATATCAAAATATACTTTTCCTTTTCTATTTATTCTTGGATTAAATCCAAACCGGCCGGGTTTCCGAATAATAGAACTTCTCTCGAACACCTCTTGGGGATATAGTCAAACCACGCAGGCACACGATTCAATGTAATAATAAAACTGACACCATACTAGTTATTAATTACTACTACCCAAGATATCAGGAATATTGGGTTACGAAAAACCCGCACCTATTGATAAGTCAAAGCAGCGTATGATTAAATAACGTGTGTCCTATATTATTACAAAGATTAGGAAATATTAAATCTCCAAGACATCGTCTTACAGTAGATAGCAACAAAGACGTGTCTATACTTTAGATCCATTCAATGCTATACCACACCAGTGTCACTAGTCATTCTCAAGGTAAAGACGACTTTCGGATGGACACTGCAACCTTTCACGATAGGTAGCCAAAGCCTATCTAGGTTGTGAAAAAGTTTTACTTCTACAAGGTACCGGTTGGGCCACCTACTGTGATGACCTGTTCCACGACCCAACCTTCAATGTAGAAGACTTAGACTGATTTTACTTTCCGGCGCTTTAATTATATAATTTAATATATAATTAAATACGGTCAATACCCATTAAAGTAAAATACACAGTGTGAAGAAAACATTTATTATTCTCATTAAATGAAGAGTGTTTACAATATACAAGCAATTTATCAAATTCAAAATAAACTCGAAAAATGCTTTTTAGTATATATGTTCCAACAATCTCCCACTTATACTCAAAACATGCTTTCGAGTATACTACTGTCAATTTTCTTCAATTTCTCCCACTTATAGAGAAAGCAGGTCTGAGTCTTTAATGCACTTAACACCTATGCCTTTCATATGACGATTAAACGTCCCGCCCGATAGGGCTTTCGTGAAAGGATCACCAAGGTTGTTTTCTATTGCAATTTTGACTACGTATATGTCTCATCTCTGTACAATCTCCCGAATGATATGATACTTCCTCTCTATGTGTTTGTTTAGCTTTATCAGGTCGTGTTTCCCTTGAGTTAGACGCAAGGCTAGAGTAATCATAACAAAATATAATACTCATTTGCATACTCGGAATCACGGTCAGAGCTAATAGGAAATTACCGAGTTGAATAACTACCTTAGCAGTTTCTGATGAAACCACACTTGTAATTTTCATGATAGAGTCTATGATGTAATCACACTCCTTCATAACTCAGTTTTCAACTCCTTACGGAACACATAGTCAGAGGATGACTTGCTCGATCATCGATCAATTATTAAAATCTAATCGATGTAACCTAAAGAACATAACATGGATGACTGGTAAACTAGAGCATACCATTTAGTCTTCTTCAAGTACTATAGTATGATCTTTACCGAATCCAATGTCCTTGGCCATGGTCAACATGATATCAAACTTCTATGCCAACGGCAAAGCTAATATCTTACTTAATACACATCATAGCATACATGAGACTTCCACTTGTAGAACTTGTCTCATTCTTCTTGATCTCATTCAGTGTCGAAAAACACTTGACTAGAGACAAGATAATTCCATCTAGAGAAAAACTTTTCTTTGGAATTTTCAATGCAAAAGTGTCTAAGTATTGTATAGATGTAGGATTTTGTTAAGAAAACATAACATTCTTTTCTAGCAATCTAAGGACTTAGATGCTTAGAATGTAACTAGTTTATCTCAAATCCTTCATCGTTAAACTGGGTAGACGACCAGTTTCCTACGCTAGATAACCCTCTTAGTTGTTTGTCAACTTTTATAGATGTCATCATCGTAGAGTACCAAAAAAATAAAATACCAAATATAGTGCACTTTCAACTTTCTTGTACTTGTAGCTAAGGGCACTTGTCAAAATCAAAAGATTTGACAACGATGATGAAACACATGTTCTATGATTTAGATCCTTTCCTAAGACCATGAATGATCTACATAAGCTTCCAAATCACGTGTTTCTTGCCCTTCATTACATAACCATTAAGATGTTCTATGTAGATGATTTCCTCAAAACTTCTACCAAAGAGAACAGTCTTGACAATCATAACACATACATCCTAATTTATGTAGGCTACCATAGACAATATAATACAGATCGATCAAGGCAGAATGGCAGGCAAGAAGAAGATTATCTCTGGGCATAACCCACTAGCCATTATTCTAGCCTTTTAAGATCCATGTTTACCCTTGTCGATTCACTAGCTCCCAATGGCCTTAACAGTTTATGGTAGTGTCGCAAGTCTTGTAGACATTCTTTGTGTATCTATGATTACTATTCTGAATCTATCGTCTTTTAAAAAACGATTATCGGAATAAGCCAATGCGTTCTTGTAGTTGCAGGGATTAGGTTCAAGTTGATCTAAGAGTGAATAAAAAATCTCTTAGGTCCATGAACTTATCATGTTCGCAAAGAACGCTCCCACTACGACATGACTCTTACAATCATAGGTACAACGTCTATCTGAATGAGCCAATGTATCCTTGTAGTTACAGGGATTAGGTTCAAGTTGATCTAAGACTGAGTCTGACGACTCCCTTAGGCCCATGAACTTATTATGTTCGCAAAGAACGCTCCCACTACGACATGACTCTTACAATCATAGGTACAACGTTGTTTTCCTTAGTGCACAGGTTTCCAATGGTATGACTTCTTGGTTAAGATGGAAAATAGATATTCTCATTATCTTGAGAATCATCAAGTCTGTTAGGCTTGTAGTTCTTCTCATAATCTTCATCCAAATCTAGTATTCGTATAAACAAATACCTTTTAGTTCTGAAGAATTTTAGAACTTATACCATTTCTATCATTTGGGATAACCTTAAAACACACCTCAGTACATAACTCCAATTACTTGGATACCTTTTCCAAGACATGTGTTGGAATGACTCCACACCTTGAGATGTGTTGGACTAGACTTACCTCTAGTCCACAACTCGTGTGTCGTAGAAGGTACTGATGCCATGGTAGTTTCTTTAAGGTATAACTCATTGTTTCCAACGTATATCCCATCAATGATAAGGTGTTATTGAGTAAAACTGTTCATATATCGAACTTATCATAGAGAGACTTCGATATCTTCTTATATGACAATCCCATTCTTTAGAAGAATGCTTGGAGTAGTCAACTAGGATTTAACTCCCACTACTGATCTTAACTCATTGCTCGTCTCTTATGGTATAAACCAATTAGACTTGCTAGTCTTTCTATGTTGCATTTCTATAAGTATTCTGAATCAAATGATTCTAACTTATAGTGCATCAACTAGACTTTCTTGACTTTCAAGCTTTTAACAAACAAGCTACTAAAATCACTTGAGTTAGATAAAATCAGTTTGAACAATCTCTAAGTACTTTCTTGGCCTTATGTCTAAGTGCCACAAATACTTTTATCGTTCATAGTTTAAGAAGTTGAACGGTTGTGTAAAGCTCAATTTTGTTGCATTTATATTGTTTAGATTAGATACTATAATGTTTTTCTATGGTACTATGATAAATGTTCGAATCACATTTTTCAATAATGCGCGCATTATAAAATGACATCGAACATTGCTCAATCATATACAAGTTTAGAAACTGAATCTGAATTCTTTCTAAACAGAATTGTACCAACAAAATATTACTTATCAAATCAAAACAATAAAGTGAGCATAAATAAATAGCTCCCACTGCAACAACTGCCCAACTGGATTTGGAACTCTCTTTTAGAAGTTGCATTGCTACCTAAGTCATTGTCCTTCTAATGAAGAGGTCAATCCGACTTATAATGCATCTCCTCTTTGCTTCTTCACCAAAATTTTTCTTGTCTTTCTTGCTTTCTAGCAGACAATTCAACTATTCTCTCTTTTCATTGCTAGTCTTCTGTTTGATAAAACTAAGACATAGAAAAGATGTAGCTTTAATGAATTCGTCAACCATCATGTTATCTTCCTCCAACAGTAATAAAGTGAATATAATGCTGAAGGTTTCCAACTTTTCAGTAACAACCTTCTTATAGTCACATCTTATTACGATTGTCGATGAACTGAGTATAGAACTATTTGAGTAACCGAATCATAAGATTCTTCAAAACATTCTATCTCTGTTGGATTTTCAATAAAATCTGGACAACGTCCTCATTGGATATCCCTTTAACATCGGTATGAAACAAGACTTGTCCTACTACTTCCAAGAAAGTAGCTTGACATTCTTCCTTAAAGAACTTGTTGAGTACATGCATAAAATGCATTCTCAAACTTTCTTTGTGAAGCGTTGTCGAGGAAATGGAGGACATAAATTTGGTGAATACAAATTTCAAGCTTTTAGTAATGAGAATCGTATCCATTTACATTTCCAGTCTACTAAATTTTGGCCTTCGAGTTTTCTTTCAAGATCACAGATAATGGATAAAGCGACATAATTGATATTGACTGAGAAAAAATAAAAGGTATCCCTCACACAACCATACATGATAAAAGAATGTAAAAACCATAAAACATTCGAGAATCACATATGCTATTAAAACGCTAAATAAACAAGCACCAAAAGATGTCATGGATTATTTAGATTTTAAAAAGTTTTTCTTGGTCACAATACCGACAGATAGTCCAGAGACCATAAGAATGGCATGGCTGCCTAATATTGCCTAAGCTAGTACCATAATTCTAGTCCTCAAGAATCTTATCTTGCTTTGAATACTCCTCTAAAGAAAGGTCGCACGCCACTCAATGAGATTCTAAGACCATGGTTAACATCTTTTAAACAATGCTCACTTCATGATAATATCGCTCCCACTGGATACAATATTTCTTCAGAAATATGCCTTTCATTTAAAAGAACCATTTTAGTTATTCAAATCTTATGAAAGCTGTAAATATTACTAATAACATAACTCCTCTAAAGAAAGGTCGAAATGTTATCTAATTTACTTCACATTTGAATACCATTTATGGAGACCATATACAACATGACTGTTCGTAATTATCGCTTAGTTATTTTTAGTTAAAATGGTTTTCATTTGATTATCATGCAAGCAAATAATTATTTAACTCACATAAGATGTAAATCACATAGGCAAATAATTTTGCACACTTTGTCACATCACACATAATCAAATAAATCATTTGATTTTAAACCACTAAGTGTCTAAAACCAAATAATTAAAATAAATCACAATTTATCCTTTCCATGAACCATGGTACTCCGGATAAAAAGGATTAAATAAAATATATATACCCCATTTGAATAAATCAAATATCTAGGGCATAAAAATTAGGTCAAGACCACACATTGGGCCTTGCCTATTAATCGGGCCATCTAAAACCCTAATTAGGGTTTCGCCCTAAAATAAAACAACTAGCCGCCATGGTCTTCAACGGAACCCACGCCGCCGTCGCCTTCACCGGGCTGCCTTGCTGTCGCCGAGCACCGCCAACTGCCGCCGGAGACACCCGCCGCCGCCCGCTGCCTCGATCTGCGTGCGGTCGAACCCTAGGGGTCTCGACCGCCGCCAAGGCTGCGCGCCCAGCCGCCTGTTCGCCGCTCAGGCTGCCTTCGCCGCCAGCCGGGAGTCGCCGGGAGACTTGCTGCTGCCACTGCCGCGAGGGAC
The DNA here is from genome assembly GCF_023119035.1 of Salvia hispanica. Taxonomy (NCBI): domain Eukaryota; kingdom Viridiplantae; phylum Streptophyta; class Magnoliopsida; order Lamiales; family Lamiaceae; genus Salvia; species Salvia hispanica. The sequence continues at coordinate 21,026,908 of NC_062970.1, forward strand.
AGCGGCTGCCGCCGCCCAGCCAGCCTCCCTCCATCGCCGCCGTCGCCTAGATCTGCGTGCGGCCGAGCCCGCTAGGGTTTCGGCCGCCGCCTAGGCCTCCTCCTCGTCGGCTTCGTCTTCGTCTTGTTTTTCTCCATCGTATTACATTTCTTTGTATTCTAACTATTACATTTGTTTACAAAAGAAAAGTACAAGGAAAAACAAATCCTAATCTACCACGGTCAACCCCCGTGGGTTTACAATAAAACGAAGAACAACAAGATTCAACAATCACGCAATATTGCAAGCATGAAAACAATCATCCATCACATTTTTCAAACATAGATCTACATAATTAAAACACATATGTAGAACATAACAATATAGATCTAGAATATACTATCATAGATCTACAATATTCTTGATCTAGAATATTCTCTCTTGGATCTAGAATAAAATTTCAAAGATCTAGAATATTCTCTCAGATTTAGAATATTCTTATAGATCTAGAATATTCTTTCTTGCAACTATATTAAAAATAGATCTAGAATATATTCTATAGATCTTGGAATATTCTTTTCGTAGATCAAGATATTCTTTACTGATCTAGAATAAAATTCATAGATCTAGAATATTCTAATGCAGATCTAGAATATTCACTTACGGATCTAAAATATTCTTCACGGATCCATAAACATTTGAAAAAACCAGATTAAATCCACATAATCAGAGCCTAAAAGCATGGCTCTGATACCAATTGTTGGGGATAATCGCAGCGGAAATTGCAAATTAAATAAATCCACAAAAGAATCTATTTAGGTGATTATGTGGGTCGATTCAATTTCATGCTTGAACATGTAGAAACATATAATTGCGCAATTAATCACATAATTTAAAATTATGTTGTTGAATACTTACAACAATGATTCTCCAAAGAATCGAAGTGGCTTGCTACTTCTCCACGTGTAGATCTTGAAGCTTGATTGTGAATGCAAGACCAAAGATCTTCTAACCTATGACCCTTAACTCTATAGATCTAAATTCCTTGTGGGAGGAATCTCTTAGAAATTATAAGAATCTTGAAGGAGAAGACAAGAAAGCCAAGTGTGGAGGCTAGGGTTTGTGATAACCTATTTGTCTCATCTCCTTACATTCTTATTTATAGAGTTTATGATGGGCTAGGTTAGGGATCTATGGGGCTTGGATTGGGCCTCCCCAATTGGACCTTCTTTACTAATTAAATTATAACCCATAATTTAATATAAGGCCAATGGAATATTTCTTGTGCCACTATCGAAGAAATACTGACCGCCCATCCAATCCGTGATTACAAGCAATCCGGGTTAACCTCTTTAATATATTATTTCCCGTGTCTAAGACTTTCTATATCCATTAATTAATTTGTAGTCTGCTATAGACTTTAAATTAATTAATATCTTTTTATTTCCAAGAGTTTGTCTAGTACGAGATGTATATCAAAATATACTTTTCCTTTTCTATTTATTCTTGGATTAAATCCAAACCGGCCGGGTTTCCGAATAATAGAACTTCTCTCGAACACCTCTTGGGGATATAGTCAAACCACGCAGGCACACGATTCAATGTAATAATAAAACTGACACCATACTAGTTATTAATTACTACTACCCAAGATATCAGGAATATTGGGTTACGAAAAACCCGCACCTATTGATAAGTCAAAGCAGCGTATGATTAAATAACGTGTGTCCTATATTATTACAAAGATTAGGAAATATTAAATCTCCAAGACATCGTCTTACAGTAGATAGCAACAAAGACGTGTCTATACTTTAGATCCATTCAATGCTATACCACACCAGTGTCACTAGTCATTCTCAAGGTAAAGACGACTTTCGGATGGACACTGCAACCTTTCACGATAGGTAGCCAAAGCCTATCTAGGTTGTGAAAAAGTTTTACTTCTACAAGGTACCGGTTGGGCCACCTACTGTGATGACCTGTTCCACGACCCAACCTTCAATGTAGAAGACTTAGACTGATTTTATTTTCCGGCGCTTTAATTATATAATTTAATATATAATTAAATACGGTCAATACCCATTAAAGTAAAATACACAGTGTGAAGAAAACATTTATTATTCTCATTAAATGAAGAGTGTTTACAATATACAAGCAATTTATCAAATTCAAAATAAACTCGAAAAATGCTTTTTAGTATATATGTTCCAACAGATGCGTGTTTCCTCCTTTCTTCCCCGCTTCTTTAATTCTTCCCTAGTCGCGATCAACCGTGTTTTCTATCCTTAGAAAATACGGGCGTGACAGATTTATACACACCTGATTATGACAGATAATCTAATCGAGTTTTTGATTCTGTCTCACTTTCCATGGCCCTCAATCTTTAAACTGAAAATAAGCGTGTGCTTCCTCTCCTAAATTCCAATCATATCATTTTATTTTTTTTCCTAAAATTCCTCTCGTCCCTACTAGCTAAACTCATGTTCTCATCATAATTCTTTTCCTATTTTTTTTTATTAGTAATATATTCACGTAAACCGACTCACATATATTAACTAAATGCCACCCCTTGTTTCTGTGTTAATACGTGTAATTTAAATGGCTACACGTGGGACTCTAATATATATATAGTACTAGTATATAGTATTTGTTTACATAATATATATCCCATGCACATATATAGTTTCATATACAAAAAGACACACATACGCACACTTATAATCAGGGATGTCCATGTAGCCCGCAACCCGTGGGCCGACCCGAATAGCCCGCCAAATTTACAGGGTTAGGGCTGAAAATTTCTAGCCCGATAAAATTACAGCCCGATTAGCCCGCACCCGATTAACCCGCAACCCGTTAGGGCCAGACCCGAAAACCCGATGGGCTGGCCCGAAAACCCGATAAAATTTCTATCATGCTATTTCTTTGACTCTAATTCGACACTTCATTGATTATTTTATAATATAGATTACTAAAAAAATAACTTTCAATTTTATATATTAAATATATAAATTATATATTAACATAATAATGGATATACAAATTAGAAACTTCAAATTCACTGAAAAATATATTTAAATTTCTAAAACATGCTTTAAAATTTCTTTGATGTTTATGTTTTATTTTGCATAAATATAAAATATTAGTATTTGATCATGTTTATATTTGAGTTTAAGCATATATCTCAAATTTATCATAATTAAATATTTTACATTTTATAAATGTAACTAATTTTCACCATTATTTATTGGATTGAACGCACGCTAATTTTATCGGTAGCAACCCGATTAGCCCGCTGGGCTAGCCCGAAACCCGAGCTTTTAGGGTTAGGGTTGAACTTTTATAACCCGAAAAAATCACAGCCCGATTAACCCGCACCCAATTAACCCGCAACCCGAATAGGGTTGGCCCGAAACCCGGTGGGCTGGCCCGATTGACATCCCTACTTATAATATTCATATATAATAATTAAAGAAAAATAGGTATTGTATACATATAACTCAATTAAGTTAATCATCTAACTTTATAATTTTATTTAACTTATCTACATATAAACAATTCTATTTATTAGTCATGAAAAATAAAAACTTCTTATGATATCCATAAAATATATATAATATGGAAGTAAAATATAAAATGATGCATGTTTCGAGTTAGGGATGTTATAAAAGATTAAGATAATTTTTCCTCAACTTAGAGACGGTTTTTTTAGTCCTAAATTATGGTTATTTTAAAAAATTTCCAAACGCTAGTAATTGCGTCTCAATTTTTGTGTCCCTAAATGATAAGTTATTTTGTAGTGATACTGAACATTTTTTCTCATTAGTCATGGTTTATAAGATATTATAAGAGTCATATTTTGTCATTTCGTTCCATCACACAATATAGTTACATTTTGTCATTTCTTTCCATCTCACAATAAGGGTCAAATTTCACTTTTACCATAAATGGTAAGTAGTTCTTACATTCCACTAACTCATTTCACTTACATTTTATTACAAAATTAATATAAAAAAGTGGGTTTCATATTCCACTAACTTTTTCAACTCACTATTTTTTTATATTTCTTAAACTCGTGTCCACACTAAATGTAGGAGTAACTATTATTGTGGGACGGAGGGAGTAGTTTAATTTATTGAAGTTAATTAACCGAATTAATTTATTTTACACGAAATCGTCTAGGAAGTTTCAATTGTATATTAGCTTATATACGAGAGATTATATGATTTAATGGACCATGCTTTATATAGATGTAGTTTTTATTGTTTCCGTTCACGCAATAGATTTTTGATATACCATCTTGAGTGCAAGAAACAGTTGTAACTAATTAATACATTATCACTATTTAAGGAGTTTTGTAAGAAAATAAGAGTAGATACTAAATTGAAAAAACTAATTAACTAACTCTAAAAAATAGAGGTTGGATAATATGGTCGCATAAGTATAATTTTAATTATAAGCCATATCTATATATTGCAAAATTATAAGCAGTCTAGGCAAGAAAAGCCATATCTATATATTGCAAAATTTTATAACACGCAAACAAAAGTAATTATTTTAGGTTCGATAGTCCGTAGATTGATTAAAGAGTATAAGATCGTAAACTCAGGTTAAATGTAAGAGTAAGCTACGCATAGTAAAACATAGAGGTTGGATAATATGGTCGCATAAGTATAATTTTAATTATAAGCAGTCTAGGCAAGAAAGAGCCATATCTATATATTGCAATATTTTATAACACGCAAACAAAAGTAATTATTTTAGGTTCGATAGTCCGTGGATTGATTAAAGAGTATAAGATCGTAAACTCAGGTTAAATGTAAGAGTAAGCTACGCATAATGGCGGATCAAGGACTTTTAGTTTGGAGGTGGTATGATATTAAAATGGTTATTTTTCCTTCTTTTTATTTAGTTCTCTAGTTGAACTGTTTATTTTAAAAATATTATTATACTGTCAATAGGATCAGAGATCCTATCGGCGAATTGAACACTCAAACTTGTGGAACGCGAATAAGGGATGAGAAAAAAGGCGTTTATTTCTTTATTTGTCAAGACCTGATCTATGGGAATTCTATAATATATAGAATTCTCCCTGTTTGATTCATACTTACGATTCAGGAAAGAATCAAGAAGAAAACCCGAAAAGATTTGACTCAATCTTAATAATAAAATAGCTCAACAAAATAAGGAAAATACTAACAATTAAACATATCAAAACAAATCTAAAGGAAATCCACAGTTTAAGGGTTGGCGAAGTCATTATACCTCACGGGTCGAGATCTGATAGGCTTGAGCCGATCAATCTTCGATGGCCTAGTCATGCTTCGACCTCTACTGCCAGCTTCCGTCTCACTTGCTGCCGGCGACGTACGATCGACCTGCATGGGTACATGCAACTTGTTATCCGGTGTTGCTTATGCGTCGAGCTCTAGGGCCGTATCAATTGTACATAAAAAACTATTAACTTCTATAATTACTACTATTTAGATGACTTCTCTTAGATTTATACAGTGTATTATGAATGTTGCGGTTTATGGTCATGCACCGCAGCTGATGGTGCATGGGAGCAAGGTGGAGCTGCAGCGTATGGAATCAAGACTTGAGATCACACATGAGCTGGCTTCTAAGCCGTTGGAAGTTAGTTGCTCTAGCTGTTGTAACCGATTGAATGTAGTGCTTATACACTCTTGTTTTGCTAGAGTATAAGTAGTGTAAATAGCTTTAAAGGAAGTAGTTCTGCAGTAGTAACTTCAATTAGTTTTCTCTCGTTCCTTCAATAAGAAGTTTACATTCTCTGCAACATCTCTTCTTGTACATTCCTCTCACCATACTTAGTTTAGCTTTCTTGTTCGAGTGCTTCACGTTTCAACAATTGGCGCCGTCCGGTGGGAATTCCGATCGATCAAGAAAGTGTAGATGATGGCGGCTAGATTAGAGGCTGAGAAATTTACCGGAAAGAATGACTACTACAGCTTGTGGAAAATGAAAATGCGAGCGGTTCTTGTGCAGCAGGGGCTTGTGGCTGTTCTAGCTCATGCAGATCCAGAGAATAAAAGGAAAGCACCGGCTCTCAACGAAAAGGCTTAGGCAAAGCTCGAGGAGATGCAAATGAAGGCGCATAGCGCTGTGATCTTATGCCTTGGTGATAAGGTTTTAAAAGACGTTCAACACCAGAAAACGGCCTCAGAGATATTGTCGAAGTTGGATGAAGTCTACTTGGAGAAATCTTTGGCCAATCGCCTTACATGAAGAGGAGGATTTACTCTTATAGCTTCATTGAAGATAGATCAATCATCGAGCAGCAGGAGGATTTTACCAAATCAATCAATGATCTTGAAGCCGTAGATGTCAGTATCAGCGATGGAGATAAAGCCATATTGGTGCTCAATGCTCTTCCCGATTCTTATGATCAGATGCGCGATGCGATCTTGTATGGTCGTGCTTATGATCAGATGCGCAATATGATCTTGTATGGTCGTGATAAGGCGATTACTCTAGCCAAAGTTCATGCCGCTCTCATGGCGAAGGAGTTGCAGAAAGGTGCTCCAAAACGCATTGATTCACAGCCTGAGTAATTGAATATCAAGAAGTTCAGTAAGAAGAATGAGGAAACAAAGGGTGAGGTCTCTGGATTCAAGCTAGTGTAAAAAGCCAGGACACTTGAAGAAGAAGTGTTATGCATGGAAGAGAAAGCAGGCCTCAGAATCTCAATCACACAACACTATGGTGCCAAATGATGGAGAGGAGACTCATGAGGTGATGAATGTTACGGAGAAGGCAGAAAGGGGATCATGGATAATGGATTCCGGTTGTTCTTTCCACATGTATCCCAATAGAGAATGGTTTCAAGATCTAACTAAGACTGATGGAACTGTGTTGCTTGGGAACAACAAATCTTGCAATATTAGAGGTGTTGGAAATGTCTTCTTGAGGTTGCAGGATGGTTCTGTGAAGATGCTCTTAGATGTGAGGTTCATTCTGGAGGTGAAAAGGAACTTGATATCTCTGGGAACACATTGAAAAGAAAGGTTTCTCATTCACATCAGAAAATGGATAAATGAAAGTCTGCAAGAATTCCAAAATCAAGATGATAGCTCAGAGTTGGGAGTCTTTATTATTTGCAAGCCTCTGTCACTATTAATGAGTCTAACTCCATCATAACATCTGATATGAGAAGGTGGCACCTAAGGCTTGGACATCCGACCAATGGGAGTTTGAAGGACTTGGTACAGAAGGGGTTGATTGAGGATTGCTTGCTGGGAAATGCCAAGAAATTGTCATATCCAACTGGTAAGCACACTTCAACTTCACCTCTTGACTATATTCATTCAGATTTATGGGGACCAGCTTCTATTAAAAGTATAGGTGGAGGAATGTACTATATGTCTATAATAGATGATTGGTCTAGGAAGGTTTGGGTATATGTCTTGAGAGAGAAGTCTGATGCATTCAAAACATTCAAGATATAGTGCAATGAGGTGCAGAGTGAGAAGGGAACTTTGCCCAAGATTTTGAGAACTGACAATGGCCTTGAGTATCTATCAAAAGATTTTGATAAGTTCTGTCAAGAAAGGGGGATCAAACGCCATAGAACAGTCACATCTAACCCTCAGCAGAATGGGGTTGCTGAGAGAATGAACCGCACATTGGTTGAAAGGGTCAGATGCTTGCTGAGTTCTTCTAGTGCAGGCAAGGATTTCAGGGCTAAAGCAGTTTCAACAGCTGCATACCTCATCAACAAGTGTCCTTCTTCTGGAATAGGTGGAGCAATTTCATATGAGAGGTGGTATGGTGGAAAGTCTGATTATGGCAGGCAGACTAAGGCCTTTTGGCTGCAAGGCCTTTGCACATCAAAAGAAAGGTAAGCTTGATGCAAGAGCTCTATAATGCATCATGTTGGGCTATCAAAAAAGTGTGAAGGGCTATAGGCTCTGGTGTATAGTGCCTGGGAAACACAAGATATTGTTGAGCAGGGATGTGGTGTTCTTGGAGGAGAAAATGCCTTTTCTGGAGCAAAAGTTCAAAAGTAAACATAGTTCATCTGCTGATCTAGTTGATACTCATTTTGAGGTGGAGGAAGTGGCATCTGGCAGTAGAAGTGTGGATCGAAACGAGATTATGGATCCCAATGATGAGTCTGATGATGATAGTGCTACGGAGCAAGTTGATCAAGATTAGAGTCATGACCTAAGAAATTATCAGTTGGCCTGAGATAGAACAAGGAGAACTAACATAAGGCCACCAGCAAGATATGATGATTCTAAGATGTTATTCTATGCCCTCCACATTGCTGAGCACATGGAGTTCTCAGAGCCTTGCTCTTACACTGAGGCAATCACAGGAGCAGAATCTAAGCTCTGGTATCAAGCAATAAAAGATGAGATTGATTCACTGATAAAGAATAAGACATGGGTACTTGTTGACAAAGCTCAGTTCGGAAAAGTGATTGTTTGCAAATGGGTGTTCAAGAAGAAGCTTGAGTCTTCTAAGTCAGGAGAGGTAAGATTCAATACAAGGCTTGTTGCAAAGGGTATTCAACCAACAAGAAGGGATTGATTTTAATGAAGTCTTTTCTCCAATTGTCAAGCATAGCTGATGCACTATTTTTTAGCACTATTAATACCTGCAAGTATACAGAATAGAAATAGTATAGCCAAAGGTCAGTACCGAATAGCGAACATGGGGAAGGCAAACATAGACTGTCTATCTTCTACTAAGACTCAATTACTATCTGGAGAAATAAGAGATTTTGAAAACTTTTTAAAACTAAAAGCAATAGAAGGCAATTCACAACTAGATGCAAATAAACACAGAGATAAACGATAGAGATAAGGGAATTCCAGGGATGTGTGTTCACAGTTATGGTTATACAAATTCCAAACTTCAATACCCTAGCACAGATATTACTTTGATAGGACGAGTCACCTAGCTTATGCTCAGGTGATGCAAACGTTGCTTACAAGATTAGGGTTGTCAATCCTAACACGTAACTCCTTAAAGCTCCTAAGACCCTTGAAAAGTCCTCACTCTCAATTAACAGTGTCGTTTTAAAGGAAGCTAACTGTAGCGTATACTAAGTGGATCTAACTCGCTAGAACTCTCTCACAGTTATGAAGCAAGTTATATTAAATCATACATAATTGTGTCACTCAATCATGTAGCATCAGTATTACTTAGGGAAGAAACAAAGTAAAAACAAAACGGATATTAAATAGAAAATTGGAATTGTATAACCAAAGTTGTTACTAAGACATCCCTAGAATCATATGAGTTTAGTTACACATAGTGGAATAAGCTAAACACATAGATTGAAGGGAAAACAATTTGAACATAAAACTAAAGCAAATAAAACCCGTAGGTTGAATCCTTGTGTATTTTGATGTTCTCGAAATCCTTCTTCAACTCCTTGCACAATGACGTACTCTAGCTTTTAATCTCTGGGAATTTATGTTGCAAAAAGACGCACTCTTTTTTATGAAGCTTGAGGTCCTATTTATAAGGGAAAGTCAATCCCAATTATAGAAAGAAAATATCTTCAAAATATGGTAAATCTTGGAGAAGATTTAGGTCAAGTCGGATTCGCCGCCTTTCTCCGACGGGCAGCCATACCTTGGCCGGCGGTCGCCACGTTGGAGTCCAGAGACTCTGTCCTTTCGGCGGCGGACCGACGCATGACTTCCGGCGGTCTTCGGGCGAGATTCCTTTCCAAGCGTAAATTTCCAAGGGGGGCCGCTGCATGATTCTGACCGCCGGGCACCGGCGGTTGCCGTACAGCCTTGCGGCGGTCGCCGGCTGACTCTAGATTTCCAGACTTTGCGTTTTGACTCCCTTTTTCAGTTCAATTATTCACATTTCTCACAAAACACTTCAAAATACCAAAATAGATAAATTGTGCAAATAATCGACATGTAAAGTGAATTTGACATAAAAAACGGACCAAATAATGGCCTTAAAACCGTGCAAAATCCGAGCGTATCAATAGCTCCATCAGAGTCTTGCTGTCTATTGTGGCCTGAATCAGAAGAGAAGGTGTGTATGCTCAAGAAGAGCATTTATGGCCTGAAACAAAGTAGCAGGCAGTGGTACCTGAAGTTTGGAGGGAGTCTCTTGGATCTGGGGTTCTCTAGATCTTAGTATGATAGTTTTGTTTTTGTGAATAAATAGAAAGGTAAAGAGCCAATATATCTTCTGCTCTATGTAGATGATATGTTGTTAGGTGGTGCAGACATCAATGAGATAAAGATTGTGAAGGCTCAGCTGAAGGAATATTTTGAGATGAAGGATTTGGGCACTGCTAAAAGGATCCTAGGCATGGATATAGTCAGAGATAGAAGCAATATGAAGCTATGGTTGTTCCAAACTGACTACATTCAGAAAATACTAAAGGAATTCAAGATAGAAAACCTGAGGAAGGCTTCTACTCCACTAGCTACTCACTTCAAGTTGTCAGAGGATTAGAGGGAAGAAAGTGAGGAGGAAAAGAGGGAAATGGATCTGATCCCATACTCAAACATAGTTAGGAGTATGATGTATATGATGATTTGTACTCGGCCAGATATAGCCCATGCCATAAGCACCACCAGCAGATACGTGTCATGTTTTGGGAGGCAGCATTGGACTGCTCTGAAGTGGACAATGAGGTATCTGAGAGGATCTGATAAGCTGGGAATCTTGTTTGGAGGTGGTGGTCAAGTAGAGAAGGAGCTTTTAATAGGTTTTTGTGACTCGGATTATGCAGCAAGCTTAGACACAAGGAGATTTCAGACAGGCTAAATCTTTACTTTGTATGGATCAGCTGTGTGTTGTAAGTCCAGTTTGCAGAATGTGGTGGCTTTATCTACCACAGAAGCCTAATATATGGCTCTGACGTCAGCTGTTAAGGATAGCAAGTGGCTAATGGGGCTTATATCTGACTTTGGTATAAATCAAGAAGAAGTTCCAATCCACTGTGATAACAGTGGAGCTATTTGTTTGGCAAGACACCAAATGTTCCATGAGAGGAGCAAACACATCGATGTAAGGCTTCACTTCATAAGGGATGAGGTGGAGAGTGGCAGAGTAAGGGTGGCAAAGATTGACACAGCTCACAACCCCGCAGACATGCTTACAAAGCCACTGAATAAAGAGAAATTTGAATACTGCTGCAGGCTAGTAAATTTGCTTAATGTTGGCCAAGGACTCTGAGTTGCTGTGATAACCAAGGTGGAGATTGTTACGGTTTATGGTCATGCACAACAGCTGATGGTGCATGGGAGCAAGGTGGAGCTGCATCGTATGGAATCAAGACTTAAGATCACACATGAGCTGGCTTCTAAGCCATTGGAAGTTAGTTGCTCTAGTTGTTGTAACCGATTGAGTGTAGCTCTTATACACTCTTGTTTTGCTAGAGTATAAGTAGTGTAAATAGCTTTAAAGGAAATAGTTCTGCAGTTGTTACTTAAATTAGTTTTCTCTCGTTCCTTCAATAAGAAGTTTACATTCTCTGCAACATCTCTTCTTCTACATTCCTCTCACCATACTTAGTTTAGCTTTCTTGTTCGAATGCTTCACGTTTCAACAATAAAGAATTTATTTTAGCTTTTGTAAAATATGCTATTTTTACTAAAAATCATCTTTTGACTTATTTGTGCAAAACTTCATTTATTGAAAAAAGGACATAATGCATGTTTATATTGTCCATATAATTTATTTCTCATATTTGACATCATTAATACTTTTAGTTTTCTATATAATATTCAAATGATAATTGAAAGAAATATTTATTTTCAGTAGGAATGAAGGATTGCTTTTAAGATCGGAAATTATAAAGAAGAAAGTGTTACAACCTTACAATAGACTCAAATGCAATACTACTATTTTGCCAATACATCAAATAGGTTAGTTTAATTAGAATAGCCGTGAGAAGAAGACATCTCAAATAAATATAAGTAATTTATTATTTTCTTATAGCATACTCCAGGTTAATTATATAACGTAACTACTAACTAAACTTGAGAAAAATATATCAAATTTTACATAATCAATCGCTTGTTTACTCACTAGCTACCTATGCTAAGTTGAAGCTTTAAAGTTCGAATTTTCCAAGACGAGATTCGAATAGCTCTACTTCATTTCTCTCATGCAAACTATAATCACTAAATTTCTGTCTATTATCTAAAGACTAAAGAGAGGAGAAAATTAGGATGCTGGTTATGGACCAAATACCGCACCAGTGATGTCAAAGCTGGATCCGACTCACCGTGAGTTCGTAGAGGATCCAAATACGATTAACACACCATACTCTACAATCAACGTATCTAAAGAATATAATTAGTATATCTATAACATAAATGATCATATTCACAATCAGTATTCATATACAATATGTCGACATGTCGTCTTCCTTTCAATCTGATTTGAACGGGATTCATGAAAGAGGTAAATTTCTCATTTCCGATTGTACCCTTATGTCTGAATTACGTCTTCCTTTTAATCTCGACCGTCAAGATGGTACGTCCCAACAACCAATAGACGATAGTGTTAGAATATTTATATTCTTATGTGACCTATGTATCAATTGGTTTAATATTAAAGTTTAAGTTCATAATATTAAATTAAAAGAGATTCTAATATTAAAGACGATACCGTGATGGATCGGTTTCGATTAAAGAATTAGAATCGGGTGTATTGATAACCCTCCTCTCTTTCCTCTATTAAGATTATGTATATGATAAAAGGATTTATTATAATAAATATATGCATATATATATACGAACAGGTTAGGGATGGTATATTGGTATGCATATATATACATGTATTAAGTAAAGTAATGTTTATATATATCATATGTAGAATTAGTCGTGAGTATATGGATATGTACATATTTGCTGGTTACTTTATTTTTAAGGAAGTGAATGGCAGTTATGTTAACTAAAACTTCCAACCAACGTGTCTTCTTGATTGATGAATCGGTTGATTCATTTTAAGTTAGAAAGTGAATCGTCACCTTCTTTTGTGAAGACACAATTTAGTCCATAAAAGGGACATTCACATAGAGAAAGAGGACATGCTCTCGGCAATATCATAGACAGATATATACATATATACTCATGATATTTATATACATATAAAGTTATTGATTCTTTGTCCATCAAAAGAATTACTAATGTGGTGAGGTCAAAGAGGGGATAACATCAATTATGGAGGATCCAGTCAAAGATAGGACGAACATCAATTGGTGGTTTCAACCTCTACATCAAATAAAGAAAGCATGGATGAAGGTTGGTGATTTGAATTAATTCAAATCTAGAATTAGATTTCATTATAGAAATCATTAAAGTATTGAGAAATGACTTACAGTTGGTATCAGAGCCAATCTAGATTTGGTTAATTCACCATTTATGTGATTTCAAAATCGAAATTTGAATGGTCTTGGATTTTTCGATTTTGGTTAATATGCTTCCGCTTATGTGTTGGGTAATTGTTTTATGAAATGTTAAAACAATATAAGGTTATTCTACCCATTAAAGATTTCAATGTATAAATAATATAACTTGTTTATCACCAAAGTGGTCTTGTTATATTGCATTTATTTATTGAAAATGATAAATGTTAATTAATTGATCATGATTATAGAGATGTTGTAAATGACATAAGAGTTTGATTGATCAATTATTTTATTATCTATATACTGGGAGATCACCCAAATGTGAATCATTGTATATAGTTAATAAATACGAAGTGGATTAATCATTTATTCATGTGTCATTTAGTATGTACACCCAAAGGCAACATGCTTATTTGATATATGTTTAGTTTGATTAATTGTTAAAGCTATATTTAGCATCGCTGAAAGTACATGTGCTTAAGTATTACCCAAAGGGTACTTGAATGCATGTTATTTAAATTTTTTATTACTGTTTATGAATATGTGTTAAAGAACTCAAACATGTATAGATAAGCATGTATAAATGTTACAGCTTTATAAAATTTGTATGCATATGCTTACTCTGTTATTAAATTAATGGGCAAAAATATAGAGAATGGTCCGAATAGATCCGGCTTACGCTGGGTGTAAATATATTAGACCATGTCATACTAACGGAAGAGGAATCCTCAACCATTATAGATGTCACTCTGTAACTAAAAATCTCAATATGAGACTTGGGAGTGATCAAATAGGTCGAGCCTTATGAAAATGACGATGGAAGGTCATTTATTAAGAAAATTCTAGTGTTAACGATCGGGTTTGGCTAATAAGTCAAATGTAGAAGCATAATGTATGAGCTTACTACAAAGTAGTTTGACTGGTTTCAGCCGATTCACGATCATGTGACAAACATGTCTAACTTGACGGACAATAAAGTTAACGACCTTAAGAATGAAGGTTCATAAGCAATTGTCGGCCAAAATTTATCATGACTCCCTACATGTTGAATTTAGCTAGTTACAGGTGAATTAAACACCATTAAAGATATATGGGACAATTAAAGAATTAAAGACTATGTTGGTATAAAAGGAAGGGAGATTAAAGAGATAAATTATCAAATTGCGAATCCCATAGGTCTTGGAAGTGTAGGCACCAGTAAAGGAAAACTAAGTAAGTAGGACAAAAGGAAGGATAAATATTTTCTGAAAGGTCCGGAAAAGCATATCCATAAGGAAAGAAGTGTTTCATTTGCAAGCAAATAGAACACTTCAGGAAAGATTGTCATAAAAGAAAGGTTTGGTTCGACAAGAAAGTTGAACATAACGGTTTTGTTTACTTTAAAATTAAATCTTATCGAAGAGCCTAAGAATACATAGTGGCCAGTTTTTGGTGCTACAATCCATATGTCTCATGTTACATGGATTCAGTTCGATCCAATCTACAAAAGGATTTGAACAATAATTGTTCATAAGAAACATGATAAAGGCATGGAACGAAGGCATTGAGACTTAAAGATTGATCGTAGACATCAGATGTCATGTAGATCTTAACGGTTATCTCTATATGCCTGAGTGTGCTATAAATATTGTTTCTGGAAGTGGATTGGATAACTTAAGTTTTAATATCAAGATTGGATATGGTGTATCCACATCATACCGAAATGATTACTATTATGGTAATGGTACATTATTTGATTCACTGAATAGATACAATCTTGATGCAAAGTTTTCTGAATCCTTATTTAATATTGAGAGTCGAGGCGTTAAAACGTTTTTCGTCAAGAAAAAGTTTGGCGTTCTTGTGGCATTAAAGAGTAGGTCATATTTCAAAAGAAATGATTATGAGGTTGGTAAAGTATGAAAGTCTTCCTCAAAATTAGAAATTAGTGTCCTAAATATGTGTGTAGATTGCATTAAAGTGTATCAAACTAAACACGTTATAAAGAAATCAGCCACGAGAAGCACTCAGCTTATTAAGTTAATACATACTGATATACTCGGTCCTTTTGATATTCCTTCTTGGGTTGGTGAGAAATACTTTATCATCTTTATCGACGGTTACTCACGTTATGGAATAAATGTCTACTGTATGAAAGATCCAAGTCATTGAATGTCCTAAAGGTATTCATTGACATGGTGGAATGATAGTTAGATAGAAAAGTTAAAATTGTGAGGTTGGAAAATGATGTTGAGTTTTTATGAAAATTTTATGGATAATATCCATGTCCATTTGTAAAGTTTGTCGAAGTAGGGAATTTATGCACGGTATGCAATGCTTAATACTCCACTACAGGATGGTGTAATAGAAATGTGGAATCGTACATTAATGAAAATGGTTCGAAGTATGTTAAGTTGTTATACTTTACCCTTTTCGTTGTGGATTTATGCTTTAAAGACTACAATGTATATGCTTAATCAGGTTTCTAGTAAGATAGTTCCTAAAACTTCTTTAGAACTGTGGACGGTAAGGAAGCCTAGCTTAAGGCATATTCGTATTTGGGGTTGTCAAGCATAAGTAATGTTATAACGCATAAAAAGATTTTGATTTAAGGATTGTCAGTGAATTTTTTTATTGGCTATCCGGAAAAATCAAAGGGGTATACACTTTGTTGTTCTAACCATAGTATGGGAATATTTTAAACGGGAAATTCTAGGTTCATTGAAAATGGTGAAGATTAGTGGGAGTGGTTAAAGGTGGATGTCCATAAAGTCTACAATAAGGTTCATCCACATGTTGTTACACTTAAGGATGTTGTTCCTATTGTATCACAATCAAAAAGACACAATAGAATAACATGATGATGTGTAAAACCCACTAATCGAAAATGAAGTAGATGAACCTGTCACAATTATAGAAGAGAATAGTGAACCACAATAAATATTGAAACGATCAGTAAGGAAATGAAAATATGTCGTTTCAAATTACTGTGGTTTACACTATTAAAAGTGATGTGACATAAGTCGTGATAAATATTTACTCATTTCAACGAGCTATGAAAAGTGACTATTCTTTAAGAATTATTTTGGTTTTGGTGGCTCATTATGATCACGAGCTTCACCAAATGGATGTAAAAACTACTTTTTTGAATGGAGAAATGGTAGAGAAAGTATATATGGACCAACCTAGGATTCTTGACCACATAACAAGAAAAATTAGTATGTAAGCTGAGTAAGTCATATATAGACTAAAATAAGCTTCCTGGAATGGTATTTTAAAGTCTAATGATACCATTGTGTCATATGATTTTGTAGAGATCATTATTGATCGATTATCTATGTACAAATCAGTGGGAGCAAGTTTATGAATTGAGTCTTATATGTTGATGATATTTTGCTTGTTGCAAATGACATGGGTATGTTACATGATGTTAATAAATAGTATCTCCTTTAAGGATTGCTCCAATTCAGAAGGGAGACAAGTTCGGTAAAATGAAATGTCCTAAAAGTGAATTGGAGCATAAGATTTTTGAAACGAAAGATATGAGTGAGACATCTTATGTGACCTATGTATCAATTGGTTTAATATTAAAGTGTAAGTTCATAATATTAAATTAAAAGAGATTCTAATATTAAAGACGATACCCTGATGGATCGGTTTCGATTAAAGAATTAGAATTGGGTGTATTGATAACCCTCCTCTCTTTCCTCTATTAAGATTATGTATATGATAAAAGGATTTATTATAATAAATATATGCATATATATATATGAACAGGTTTGGATGGTATATTTGTTAGAGTTTGTATACTAGAAATCACGTTTCGAGTGATTGAATACTGTAAAACTCTTATTTTATTTTCCAATGAATAAAACAGATTATTTTTGTCATAATGTTGTTATGTTTTACATTTAATGGATGTTAATGCATGTTTAAATGTATAAGTTAACTTAACAAAGTCTAAGTCTTTGTTTTAGTAGACCGGTTGTGGGCGTCGTCCACTTTAAGGTAATACGGTCAGTTCTAAACAAAGAAAAATATGAATTTCACAACCTAGATGGAATTAGACTACCCATCGAGAAAGGTTGCAATGTCGGTCCGTATATTTCTAAGCCTTACCGAAATAAGATGACATTGGTGTGGTATAGCACTGAACGGATCTAACAGCAAGACTTGCCTTGGGGCTATCTACTTGAAAGGCGAGGTCTTGATAAATATTTATTTCTTAATCAATGTAGGTTAGCATTGAGCATACGGTATTGATTATTTTTTTCGGCTTCATTACAAGCCCATTTTACTTCATTATATAGGTTTATTACTTCATTCTGTACGTAATACCTTGAAACTACAACATGTTTTTACTTGCTTCCAATAGGTTTTGAAATGATTCAACATATGCTTCATTCAAATTCATTGACGTGGGATTTTTGCTTGATTAACATTTAAAAATGCAATTTATTCAAGTGAGTTTATTACTTCATTCAGAAACGTTATTACTTCATTGGATAAGATTTTTACTTCATTCCCGAAGGACTTCAAATGCTTCTACACATACTTCATTCCAATAATTTATTACATTATTCCATGTGTTTATTAAACCATATTAGCGCCATGGCGTTGGTGATAGATATTGTAGAGAGAAAGAACGGCACGCGACGGCGAAACCACATTTACGTACTGGAATGAAGTAAAAACCTACTGGAATGAAGTAAAAACCTACTAGAATGAAGTAAAAACCTACTAGAATGAAGTAATATATTCTGGAACGAAGTTAAATCTTCGTAACATGTTAGTATGACTTATTTACCTTCAGATGAATTAAAATAGGCTCGTGATGAAGGCGAAAATAATTTATAAATTTCTGTATCTTATCCATAAAAAACTAGATCAAAAAGCCCTAATTTGGTAGGGTTCGGTGGTTCGGTCTTTAAGAATGGATTTGTGGATAATGGGACTCAGTAAAGTAATGTTTATATATATTATATGTAGAATTAGTCGTGAGTATATGGATATGTACATATTTGTTGGTTACTTTATGTATAAGGAAGTGAATGGCAGTTATGTTAACTGCAACTTCCAACCAACGTGTCTTCTTGATTGATGAATCGGTTTATTCATTTGAAGTTAGAAAGTGAATCGTCACCTTCTTTTGTGAAGACACAATTTAGTCTATAAAAGGGACATTCACATAGAGAAAGAGGACATGCTCTCGGCAATATCATAGACAGATATATACATATATACTCACGATATTTATATACATATAAAGTTATTGATTCTTTGTCCATCAAAAAAATCACTAATGTGTTGAGGTCAAAGAGGGGATAACATCAATTATGGAGGATCCAGTTAAAGATAGGACGAACATCAATTGGTGGTTTCAACCTCTACATCAAATAAAGAAAGCATGGATAGAGGTTGGTGATTTTATCTCCACTTTATAGTATAAATGTTATGGTTGAATTAATTCAAATCTAGAATTAGATTTCATTATAGAAATTATTAAAGTATTGAGAAATGGCTTACAGAGAGTACTAATAGTTAAATAAGAGTTGAAATTAATAAAATAATTTTATTTTATTATTATAGTATTGACTGATGAATTGAAAATACAGATAGATATCAAAGTGAGGCGAATATGTGAAAGGCTGGGAGAGTGCCACCCGAATCAACAATAAATACATTGCCTGAAATGTAGCTTGAAGAATCGTGAATTAAATAACGAATAAGAGATGTGAGTGCTGGATTAACTCTTCCAAGATGTGTTAGTGGAACTGTTTTCTCGACAACACGTTTTAGCATCTCACTACTTTTCCGGTATATATCCTCGGTCATCTCTGCTCTGAAAAGTCCAGGCGCAATTGAATTTGTTAGGGAGATTTAGAATATTGAACAAAAAGGATAATTTGAAAGTCGTGATGATATCACTTTTAGATCAAATCAATTTCGGTGGTTCTACTAAAATATTTGATCAGATACTATTCAGAGAAATCAGAACTTTTATATGTTGATGTTAGAGAAGGAATCTATGAACCAAAAAGAATCGATCAGATTTAACAAGATGAACCAGTGCATCTGTTGAGGCGAAAAACCAAAAATAACTAATTTTCAAAAGGTTTCCGAAATTGCAAACTAGTCCTTCGACTTTCAGAAATTACATTTTTGGATGAATTTCTTACACAGCAACTTCGTTGGAAATAAAAAATTTCCCAGCTCGACCCCAGCCAGGGGCTGCCGCCCCTTGGACCCCGCTCCCCGGGTGTACACAAAAGTTTACATACGAATATGTTCTATCTTGACACTATATTTTATTATCCTATATCCTTATCCTTCATAAACATGTCGAAACCAAGTCCCAGCTTCTTGAAGCGGCTAAACTTCATTCTTATATAGGTAGCTCCTTTATTCTTGCACCTACATTTGCAATTTTTCATAAGAACTATTAAGAATATATACATTCAACCTTCTTAACTTGTAGGTTCGAACACATACCTTGGGACGATTTTCAAATGTGTTCCAATCTCCAAATATTAAGTTTTCCACATTGAATTCTGCATCTAGTGTCATACTAAATGGGAATTGGGTATCTTAATATCAGAGATTTGTAGTGGACTTTAATCCCATCCCTATAGCCGATTTGTACACAAGATCTCTACTTAACCCTTTGTTTAAATGATCGGCTAAGTTATCATGAGTTCTCACAAACTCCACAGATATCACATCATCCATAATAAGTTCACGAATCATGTTATGTCTAACACCTAAGTGATATCATTATACACTTGACTATATGCCTTAGCCAAGGTAGCTGCACTATCACATCTGATAGATATAGGTGATATCGGTTTAGGCCACAATGGAATTTCATATATTAGGTTTCTTAGCCATTCAGCCTCTTTACCAGCTGCTGCTAATGCCACAAACTCCGATTCCATTGTTGAATTCGTGATACAAGTTTGTTTCTTTGATGCCCAACATATAGCACCACCTCCAAGACGGAATACCCAACCACTTGTGGAAGAATGATCTTCTATATTGGTGATCCAACTTGCATCCGAATAACCTTCAAGAATAGAAGGAAATCCAGTATAAGTCAACCTATAATCCATGGTTCCTTTTAAGTATTTAAATACTCGATTGATTGCTTGCCAATGGATTAAACTTGGATTATGAGCATATCGACTCAATTTTCCAACTGCAAAGGCTATATCGGGTCTAGTACTAATCATAGCATACATTAGTGATCCAATAGTCTTTGAATATTCAAGCTGATTCACAGCAACTCCTTTATTAGGCACGAGTTTTGCATTAGGATCAAAAGGAGTCTTAACTGAAGAACAATCTTTGAAGTTAAACTTTTCCAACGCCTTCTCAATATAATGTGATTGAGAAATGGAAATTCCTTGTTCTCCATGTGTGATCTTAATTCCAAGAATCACATCAGCCTTCCCCATGTCTTTCATCTCAAACTTAGAAGACAAAAATTCCTTTGTTTTATCAACTTGATCTTGGACAGTACCAAAGATCAACATGTCATCCACATATTGGCAAATGATAACCCCTTTACCGGTAGCATCAAATTTGCTATATACACACTTGTCCACATGGTTTAATACAAAACCATTCGACAACACCACGTCAACAAACTTTTGATGCCATTGCTTGGGGGCTTGCTTTAGTCCATAAAGAGATTTTACCAACTTACAAACCTTATGTTCATTACCAGGCATGACAAAGCCTTCTGGTTGTTTGATATAAATCTCTTCATTTAATTCACCATTCAAGAAGGCAATCTTAACATCCATTTGGTGAATTACAAGATTATGTATAGCAGCAAGTGCTAACAATAATCTAATTGTGGATATCCTAGCAACAGGAGCATAGGTGTCAAAATAATCAATTCATTTCTTTTGTCTAAAGCCTTGAATAACCAATCTGGCTTTATGTTTGTATATGCTTCCATCTACCTTCATCTTCGTTTTGAAGATCCATTTACTATTCAAAGCTTCACAGCCAGGTGGTAAATCAATCAGTTTCCAAGTACCATTTTAGATTATAGAATCCATCTCCTCTTGGATTGCCTCTTTCCAAAATGCAGAATCCCTTGAATCCATAGCTTCTTTGTAGGTCCTTGGATCATCACCAATAGTAAAGCAATATTGATATTGAAAATTAATTTCATTTCTTGATCCTTCTAGTAAGTACAATTTTAAATCATTTCCAAAAGACTTAGCTTTTTTTACTGTACCACTTCTCCTAGCATTAGGAGGTGTATCAATCACTTTTTCAGTTACACTAGAGTTACTAGACCTTGTAATCATGTCTCCAGGTTTAGATATAGACGTGAATCTATCCTCATTGCCAAAATCAGCATCCCTTGACTCAATAATAGAGTGCACGGATACATAGTCATTGGGTTCTATGACATAGAACCTATAACAAGCAGAATTTTCAGAATAGCCAAGAAACACACAATCTATACCTCTTTGACCTATGGTTTTCATTTTAGGGCCAGTTAGACTTACCACAGCTCGACAAACCATGATGAAGCTCTACACTTTCTTTAAAGATTTTAAATTTATCAAGAGCTTCATCTTTTGAATTGCATAAATAGACTCAACAAAATCTAGTAGCATCATCAATAAAAGTAACTACATACTTTTATTACCAAGTGATGGAGTCGAATGAAAATCACACAAATCACTGTGTATAAGTTCTAATACCTTAGTAACTTTATTGACATTCTTATTGAAAGGTTGTCTAGTTATTTTACACTTTTCATTGTTCAACTCAACTGCTGGTATCAAACTCATTTTACACAATGTCCTTCACGTGTCACAATTGAGGAAATACGCATTCGACCCAAAACACATAGTCCACCAAGAGGAAATGGTTTTGGAACCAGACTTAAGATATGAAGAAAAGCCAGAATCAATCTTGGATCGGAAAGTAAAAGAGTTGAGGAATAAATCTACTGTAACATATAAAAATTCTATACAAGCATCACGGACACAAAGAAGCTACGTGGAAGTTGGAGG
>NC_062970.1:21049369-21104916 GCF_023119035.1 Salvia hispanica
TTCAATTATTACCACCCAAGATATCATGAACTTGAGTTACGTACAAACTCTCACATATTGATAAGTCAAAGTGGCGTTTGATTGAATAAACAATATTGATATTAATATCATAGACTAGAAAATACTAAACTTTCTTGAAATATATTCTTTCAGTAGATAGCAATAAAGAATACATTTCGGATTAGATCCTTTCAGTACTTTACCACACCGGTGTTACTAATCTCATCTTAGGTAAGAGAGAATTATCACAAACACCGCAACTTGTTCCAATAGGTAGCCAAAGCCTATCTAGGTTGTGAATACGTTTTTCTTCTTACTATGCTCTGGCCAAGTCCCCTACTTGGAAAACTCATGAGGAGATTCATCGAATTTCCCTACTTGACCTTCTTAGTAAAAAGCCTTAGACTTGTTTATCATATTTCAATAATAAACCATTTATATTATATTATTTATTCTCATAAATAGGTAAACAAGTGGATGTGGTGTTTCTCGTATACATGCACAAGCTGACTGTACAAAGGCATGTACGCTCGAAGCATCTTTTAGTATACAAACCCCAACAGGAACGACAGTGCAAGGCAATTATGGTCACGAATTTGACAAAACCCCAAGACCCATTTGAAGTGGAGGATTCTTCTACCTCCACTGTCTACATTGTCAACGAGATAAGACGTTCTCCCAAAAAAAACGATATTAACCCCTCTAACTCTATTCCGTAGAAGAAGAAGCAAAAGAGGAAGAAAACAACCAAGGAGGACCCTGAGATATATATTATCAAGACCAATAAAGGGAACTCCAAATGGTGGAAGAAGTTAGGGAGCAAGTTGCTCCCTATGCCAATTTTCAACACTCGGGTCGCTGATCCGCCCAATTAGTGGGCCACTTCAAGTCGAGCTAACGACTAAAAACAAAATCTCTTGTTGGGAGGCAACCTAATTTCTTTAGTTTTTTTATTCTTGTTATTTTCGTTTTTCTGTTTTCTTTATTAAAAAAAAAAATGACAAGTGGCGGTCGCTGCACTTTACACGGCGGTCGCCACACGTTTGTTCACATGTGCAGGTTAGGTCAGGCCTAGGGCAGGCTTAGGGCGGGCTGAGGAAACCGCTGGACAGGCCGCGGCGGCCCGCCAGGACGCGCCGTTTACGAAGGCCCGTGCGGCGGCCCACCATGCAGCATGCGGCGACCGCCGCGCGCAGTCCAGAAACGAGAAGACTCTATTTAATATATGTTTTCCATTCCTTTTCCCATTCCTTCTCAAATTCATTCCTTGCACACAACCCCCACCTTTATAAATCACCAAAATCACACACCCACACTCTCATTCTCTCAATTCTCTCCAAGTTTAGAGTTCTTCTTCTACAATTCTCATCAACACAAGGTATGAATCCTAACTCAATTTCTGAGCTTTGTTTCAATTCTTTCATGGATTTTGGTTTATATTGGATGAATTTTTCGGTAAAAACTCTTATTATGTGATGGGGGATGATTGTGTGTGCTTATTTTCAAACATGAAGCTTGGTGAATAGTGAATCCCTCGTGTTTATACTTGTTAATATGTTGTAATCATGTTCATAGCATTGTGAGTCTATTATTACTTCCATGAATTGCAATACTTGAGAATTTGAAAGAGATTGTGGACATATATTGATTTATTGTTGATACGTCTCTGCATGGGGGATGAATTCACGTTGGGGGATAGATTTTTTGTGTCCTAGTTTGGATGATTATGCTCTACATGTTTACATGCTACCATCTAGGATGCTATGAACCACAAACTTGCAACTAAATATTGATTTTTTATTATTATTTATAAGAGTGCAAGTTTGGGGGAACCTTTGATTGCCCATTGGTTGGTATAATTTTAAGTATTATAATCTTCTTTTGTAGGACAATGGGATCAAAGGGAAAGCCCAAGAACGCAAAGAACTATGGCATTAGCCTTGCCACGGACGAGCAGAAGGCTATGTCGAAGAAGTTGTCGGTGCGAGAGACGGCGCCCTCGAGGTACCCCCGCAATTTCTCTCTCCAAAATTTGGGGATCGCGGAGGACTTTTGGGCGTTATGTGACGTGGGCGACTGGAACGGCCTTGAATACATATTCGAGAGGAAGTGGCCATCTTCAGGAAGTACACTCTTGAGTTCCTAAGCTCGTTGAAGGTCACCAAGGACCGCCGGCAAAACATCCCGCTTAGCATCGATTTTCTCCTAGGCAACCAATGACACTCGCTCACCATGGAGGAACTTTGTGGAGTGTTCCATTGCTTCGACCCCAACCCCAAGGCCAACAATGACTACGACTTTGACGAGGTTTGGGGTGCAATGACGAATGAGCACGAGCACGCCGCGGGCTATGCCAAGTCTTCTTCGATTCGCAACCCCGTTTTGAGATACCTCCACCACGTGATGACCAACTCATGTTTCCTAGGGTCGATGGGGGAAGTGTCTCCCAAACGGAGTTGAATGTGATATGGTGTCTTCTCAACAAGAAAGGATTCAATTATGGAACCCTTTTCACTATCTATGTGGACCGGATCACGAAGAAGGATGGATGCGTTATTTCTTGTGGGGGCTTGATCACGGCGATAGCCGAGCACTTGGACATATCTTTCGCCGGGTGGACGGAAGATGGCGGGGAGCGTTTTATCACCTATGAGGTGTTATTCTCGGTGGGGCTATTGAAGACCGACTATTGGGGTCAAGGATTTTTCCTACAAGTGGCGGGGGATCACTTTCCCGTTCCAATCCCACAGTTGACTAAGGTCGATGTTTGGGTGAACCAAGTCAATTGGAAGCTCAACACTCCGGCTCACCAAAGAGACATTGAGGCCAACCCCATCAATGGGGAGTTTAGGAAAAAAATATTCCGGCTCGCATCCCCATCTTTGAGGCCGATGATGACTCTGCCTTCGATGCTATTGATAACAATAATGAAGAGGGGGAGCATTCGCAAGCTCAAGAAAGTGAAGTGCCGCCGCCGCCGCCCCAACATTGCCAAGAAGAAGAAGAATAAGAAGTGGAGGGCCATCGCCTCCGGACCCGAGCAAACTGCCGCCGCGGAAGGCTGAACCACGATGATGAGTTCCAAGCAAACACTTCTGCCCAACTAGGATATATCTACTCCTACATGCAAAACGTGTCCAACACTTGGGACACCCGTTAGGCGGCGCAACAAAGGGAAAACGCCTACAACCGCCAAGGATGGACGACTCAAGGCGATTGGCGCACGGCTGAGCAACACTTTTGTGAGCAACAAAGGCTAGAAAACGTGCATCGCCGTCGTGAGATTGAAGAGCTCCAAAGGATGGCAGTCGAGGCTCGACAAGAGCGCCAAACCATGAGTGGCGACATCGCCTATCTTATTGGCGCGTTCGACAACCTCAGTGCCCATTTCCCTCCTCCTCCTCAAGATTGAAGAAGTCAAGCTCAATAACTTTAAATGAGCATTTGTACCATGTTTTTGGATGTTTAAGACAATTTCTTTTTGTGTTTTTGACAATTTTTTCTTTAATTTTAATTATTTTTGGTTTTAGTTTAATTTTTGTGCATTGAAATTTTTTTTGCAGGGTCTGACCTCTTTGTGTCGACCGCCGCATGCGCTGCGGCAGTCCGCCACCTGCTCGCTGGAACAATCTGTTGTTGCGCGGCGACCACCGTACATGCCGCGGCGGACCGCCACCTGGGCACAATTTCCAGCGCGATTTTTCGAAATTTTTCGGATTTTCGCACCGTCAAGCCTCGACGCGAAATTTTTCAAGGTACGTTTTTTTCTGGTAGTTTACTCACGTCCCTAAAACAAACTTTTTTTACACTTTGTTGTAGATAAGTTTGGGGGGATGAAGTGGTGGACCTTGAGCTTAGGTTTTTTGTTTTAGGGTTTTCTTTTTGTTTTAAAGTTTTTTGCTTTTGTTTTTCAAAACCCCGTAGGAGAATTTTGTGTTCTTAAAATGTTTGCTTGAATTCATGTCGTGGACTTATCATGTATGCTATGCTTTGTACAAGGCCTGATATTTGCTTTGTTGTTGGCATGGTAGTAAGATATCAGTCAAATCCGGGCCAAGGACATTGGACTGCAGTAAAGAACATACTCAAGTATCTTAAACGGGCTAAGGACTATGTTCTAGTTTACAAAGCAGGCGAGCTATGTCCTTTGGGATATACTGATTCAAACTTTCAAGTTGATCAAGACTCGAGGAAATCTACTTATGGTTATGTGTTATCCTTAGGAGGTGGAGCCGTAATTTGGAAGAGTGT
The DNA here is from genome assembly GCF_023119035.1 of Salvia hispanica. Lineage (NCBI taxonomy): Eukaryota > Viridiplantae > Streptophyta > Magnoliopsida > Lamiales > Lamiaceae > Salvia > Salvia hispanica. The sequence continues at coordinate 21,053,621 of NC_062970.1, forward strand.
AAAGCAGAAATGCATTGCAGACTCTACCATGGAAGCCGAATATGTGGCCGCTTCGGAGGCTGCAAAGGAGGCTGTATGGCTCAAGAACTTTCTTATGGACTTAGGTGTGGTTACGAATCTGCCCAAGAGCATCACCATTTATTGTGACAATTCTGGTGCTGTGGCAAATTCGAAGGAACCAAAAGCTCACAAAGCAAGCAAACACATAGAGAGGAAGTATCATATCATTAGAGATATAGTGCAGAGTGGAGACATACAAGTGGTCAAGATTGCGTCAGAGAACAACCTGGCAGATCCCTTTACAAAGGCATTGGCGATCAAACCGTTCGAGAGCCATGTAGAAGGAATGGGAGTTCGACTCGCTCGAGACCTCAACTCGCTTTCAGTATAAGTGGGAGAATTAGACGTAGTGCACATTTTTTGTATACTCGAAAGCTGTTTTGAGTATAAGTGGGAGATTGTTAAAGTTTGTATACTAGAAATCACCTTTCGAGTGATTGAATACTGTTAAAACTCTTATTTTATTTTCCAAAGGAATAAACAGATTATTTTTGTCATAACGTTGTTATGTTTTACGTTTAATGGATGTTTATTACATGTTTAAATGTATAAGTAACTTAGCAAAGTCTAAGTCTTTGATTTAGTAGACCGGTTGTGGGCGTCGTTCACTTTAAGGTAACACGATCAGTTCTGAACAAAGAAAAAGAAGAATTTCACAACCTAGATAGTCTTAGACTACCTATCGTGAAAGGTTACAATGTCAGTCCGATTATTTCTAAGCCTTACTGAAATAAGATGACGTTGGTGTGGTATAGCACTGAATGGATCTAACAGCGAGACAGTCTTTATGCTATCTACTGAAAGGCGAGGTCTTGTAAATTATTATTTCTTAATCGATGTACGTTAGCATTGAGCATGCGGTATTGATGATTAATATCTACCAAATGGTGCGGGTTTTTCGCAACCCAATAAGCCTGGTATATTGGGGAGTGGTGATTAATATCTAGCGGTGCTAGGATTGCTATTATGTTGAATCGTGCGCGAGGTGAGTCTCGTTTGATAACATCCTCAAGAGAAGCTTGAAATAAGGTTTTATTATTCGGAACCTAGCTAGTTGGAGTTTAATTACTCTATGAATAATAAATAAGATTTTCTTGTTGAGTCCTCTCTTGGAATAAATAAGATATTAATTAATTAAGTCCATAGCAGACAATAATTAATTAATGGATGTTTCTATCTTAAGCGCGGGAAATAAATATCAAGTAATGGAAACCCGAAGTACTTATAATTTTGGATTTGGATGGGGAGTGCAATATTACTTCTGTAGTGGTTGCTCGTAATATTCCAATTATAAGCTTATATTAAATTGGGCTTAATTTAAATAGTAAAAAGCTAATTGGAGGAGCCCATATCAAAAGCCTTCCATAGATCCCTGTCTGGGCCCAATATGTGACTTATTATAAATAGGAGAATAAAGGTGACAGAAAACACAACTTTTGTTTTTACTCAAAATTTTCGTACCTCTCTCTTTCTAGCAAGAGGGCGATTTTTCCTCTTCTTCGAGGGATTGGTTTTCCGTCTTCTTTATTTAAGTCCTAGTATACTGGTGAGATTAGCCCACCCTGATATCGAGTTTGCAGTCCGGGAACCAGACAGAAGATCCGTGGTTTTGTACTAAAGATCTTCACGTGGAGAAGGCGCTAGCTATCTTTGATTCTTTGGAGAATCATCAAGGTATAATGGTTAAACCATAGAAAAGCATGTTTTAGGTTTCAATTCATTTAAAGCATGTTTTATTTGAGCTATGAGCATGATACATGTGATAATTACGCGAATAGAATTTGTCCAAATAATCTGCTAAATAGATCAGAATTATTATGTAATTGATTTATGCGAGCGCTTCCGCTGCCAACCCCTTCAATTGGTATCAGAGCTAGTGTTTGGCTCTGATTATTTGGATTTAAATTTCACGAAATTCATGTATGCATGCGTTTATTTTTTCGAAGCATGTTCTTGTTTTTAGTTGTTATATTTTTATGCATGATGAACTCAAGAACAATCGAAACAAAGAAATCAAATATTTGGAACGCACGAGACGTGCGATTCGTCGGCGCTTGCGTCGAGACGAATCGCGCGACATGCGATCCAATTAGGGTTGTCGAGTGAGTGGGAGCAAGGGAGGTGATCGGCCGGCGACACGCAGACGAGGGTGGACTCGTACGTGACGCCGGCGAGACCGCCGGTCCCGTAATGCCTCAGGAATCGCGGCTGAAGAGTGGGAGCATCGCAGCGATCAAGCGGCGACGTGAAAACGAGCATGGGCTCATCCACGCCGCCGGCCAGACCGCAGCGGCGATTCTCCAGTCCTCACGGCGTTCGATGGTGGTAACCGTTGACGGAATCCGCTGCTCGTCCGAGAGCAGCGGCAATTCTACCGGAAACAAACCCTAACCCTAACCGAACCCTAACCCTAGTCGAACCTTGGGCGATCGTCGCTGAACCGAGAGCTGCGACATCGCATGCGGCGGCTGCTGGTTCCGGCGAGGATGAACGGCCGCGGATGAAGTTCGCCGGAGAAGCGTGGCAACCGCCGCGCGCCGGCTGACATCGACGGAGGGAGCGCGACAATGTAGCTTGCACCGTCGCGATGCATGGCGTTTTCACGCCAGAGAAGTAGGGCGGAAGCTTTTTCAGGCGAGGGCTGGATGGCCAACCGCCGTTCCGGCGAGACCTTCGTCGGAAATCTCGTCGTCGTTGATCGTGCTAACCTCGATCACGAGATAACGATGAAATATTATTTTAATGATTATTTGATTTCTTAATTAAAAGATATCATTAAGATATTATTATTTAATGGAAATAAAATATTTTGGGAAGATTTCCCTAGATTTTAGGAATATTTAGATTATTGACTATATCTATGGAAATAAATATATTTATTTTATTCCTAGATGATATGGACAAAAATAATTTAATAGTTTCCTAATTATATTATATATCTAGAATCCTAATAAGGATAGATATGTAGGATTTTATTAAATAATAAAATATAATATTATTCTTTTCCCAATCTTAAATAAGGAATTAATTTAAGTTTATTTATTCATGTCAGTCAAAGATATAAATAATTAATTATTTTAGATAAATCTTATAGAAGACATGAATATGGATTAAACTTTAGTAATTAATATATTATCCTTTAATAAGATGTTTAAAAGATTATAAAAGATTTAATTATCCAGTTAATTGAATACCAACAGAATTTAATTAATCCTTTTATCTGCACTAAGGCTATGGATAATTAATGAAAAACCTTAACTTAAATATCTAAGTGATAATTACGAACTAAGTTTGTATATGGTCTCCATCGATTAGGTCCACAACTTATGAAGCTAATTTCTGAATCTTATCGCCACCCATGCTGTGGGGACAATAATCCTAAGAAATAGCGAGTTCATATAGGTGGACTTCTCATATGTAAATAGTGTGGACTAGAAAGTAGTTTCCAATATTATCGCCACCCATGCTGTGGGGACAATAATCCTAAGAAATTACAAGTTTCAGAAGTTCAAACAGAATTTACGAGATAGCTTGGTCTTGTTATCAACGCATGAGCATTGTTATAGGAGTGTGTTGTAGAAACGAGATTCTGTAATGCTAAATCTGATGTTCGTACTTAGGCAACATTTGGCAGTCATGTCGTGCTGCGGTCTCTGGACTATTCGTCGGTGTTGTTACCAGTAAAATTTTTAAAATTTTAATGCGTATTGACCTCTGCTTGAGGGTACAAAATTTTAATTTTACAGTTGTGAGAATTTGAAAAGTTTTATGGTTAATCTCCTCAATTTCATCACATAAGTTTATGACAAATAGTAAATATTCTGTTTTGCAGTGCAAACTAAATCGTCAACATGTCACTCAATCCTCTTTTTGCAATTCTTAAAGAAAACAAACTTGAGGGCCAAAATTACATAGAATGGAAACAAAATTTAGACATCGTTCTCACGGCTGATGAGTACAAGTTTGTGCTCACTACTCCATGGCGTCCAGTGCCGGCGGTTAACGCCGCGCAGGCAGTGAGAGATGCGCATAGATGGTGGCATAAGGCGAATGAGATGGCTAAGTGTTATATGTTGGCCTCCATGTCAATAGTGCTTAGACATCAGCATGCCGCCATGGCTACTGCCGCCGATATTATGCAAAATCTCACAAATCTCTTTGGTACTCAGAATCGAACGGCTAAGTCTCAAGCCTTTCGAAGTATCATGTGCAAGACTATGAAGGAAGGCTCGTCTGTGCGAGACCATGTCCTCGAGATGATGAGCCACCTCAATCAAATTGAGGTTTTGGGAGGTGTCATTGATGCCGAGTCCCAAGTTACTATCATCCTTCAGAGTCTGCCCCCTAGCTTTCAGCAGTTCAAGCTCAATTTTGAGATGAACAAGAGAAATTAAACCTTGGCTGAGTTGTTGACTTGAACTTCAGTCGGCAGAGGATCTCATGAACCAAGCTAAGGCTGCGATGGTTAGTTCGTCACATCGTTCCTCTGGCCCTAGGCCTGGCGCAGGAAAGAAGAAAGTGACGAACCAGGTCGCACCTAAGGAAGCGAAGGGAAAGAGAGAGAGGAGGTCGGGAAAGAAGCAAACAGGAAAGTGTTTCAGGTGTGGAGAGAATGGGCATTGGAAGCCAGACTGCCCTAAAAAGGGCAAGGCTACAGGTATGCACCAAGCTCTAGTTACGAGTCATGTTTGGCTTCGACTTCATCTCATACTTGGTTTATAGACACTGGAGCAACTGATCATATTTGTTTTGATCCTGACTTAATGCAGGTGACAAGACGGCTATATGATGGAGAGATCGAAGTCTAGCTGGGCGACGCTACTAAAGTGGCGGCCGTTGAAGTGGGAGACGTTTATTTGCGTTTTAGTAGTGATAGATTTTTGGTTATGAAGAATATTTTGTTGATACCTTCTTTTAGAAGAAATTTAATTTTAATTTCTAAATTGGTTTTTGATGGATATTCGATTTCTTTTAATGACAGTTGTGTTATTAAGAAAGATGGTTCTTATATCTGTCGTGGTATCATGGAAAACAATCTGTACACAATCATATCTACACAATTTAATAATCGCAAATTAGAACTCAATAATGCATCGAAAATTTCAAAGAAAAGAAAAGAACCTTCAAGTTCAATGAACGAAACGTACTTATGGCACCTTAGACTTGGTCATGCCAACCAAAGGAGGATTCAAACTCTCGTGGATCAAGACCTTCTTAAAGGACTAGATACTGAATCATTTTCCACGTGTGAATCCTGCTTGGAAGGCAAGATGACTAAGAGACCTTTTAGGGTGAAAGGTAATAGGGCCAAGGAAGTACTAGAACTCGTTCATACTAATGTGTGTGGACCAATGTCAACCGAGGCAAGAGGCGGCTTTCACTATTTCATCACTTTTATTGATAATTACTCGAAAGTTGGATATGTTTATTTGATGCACTTTAAGTCTAAAGCTTTTGACAAGTTCAAGGAGTTTAAGGCTTATGCTGAGACGCATCATGGAAAACGTATCAAAAGCCTGCGATCTGATCGCGGAGGCGAATACCTCAGTGCCGAGTTTTTGGACTACTTATCGGTAGAGGGAATTGAATCCCAACTGACTGCGCCGGGCACACCCCAGCAGAATGGCGTAGCTGAAAGAAGGAACAAGACCTTGTTAAACATGGTCCGATCGATGATGAGTTATGCACGACTGCCTATTTCGTTTTGGGGACCGCGAGCCATATTTTAGACAATTTACCGTCAAAATCTGTTCCTGCCACTCCATATGAGTTGTGGAATGGGCGCAAGTGAGGTGGGTCTTGAAGAGCTCACTTCAGTCACAAGTTCCATTAACCAAGAACAAGTACCTATAGTACAACCAATTCCCGAACCTTCAACTTCTACACCTAATGTTGTAGTGCCGCGCCGCAGTGGGAGGGTCTCTCATGAGCCCGAAAGGTACATTGGTTTGGGAGAATCTATGGATCACTCCTCGGACAGCAATGTACTAGATCCCTGGAATTTTGCAGAGGCGCAGGCGGATGTCGATCATTGCCAATGGGTAAGTGCAATGGATTCGGAACTACAATCTATGATAGACAAAGATGTCTACGATTTATCTGTCCTACCCGAAGGCTGTACTGCCATTGGGAGTAAGTGAATATACAAACGTAACGTGGACCCGATGGACGAGTTAAAGTCTTTAAAGCAAGACTAGTGGCTAAGGGGTACACCCAAAAGGAAGGTGTCGATTACGACGAGACCTTCTCCCCGGTGGCCATGCTCAAATCGATCCGGATATTGTTGTCTATAGCAGCTTACATGGATTGGGATGTATGGCAGATGGACGTTAAGACTGCGTTCTTGAATGGTAGTCTTGAGGAGACCATCTACATGGAACAACCCGAGGGTTATGCCGTCAAGGGCAAAGAGCACATGGTTTGGAAGCTTAAGAAGGCCATTTATGGCCTCAAGCAAGCATCTAGATCATGGAATCAGTGTTTCGATCAGACTGTTCAAAAGTTTGGATTTGAAAAATGCCCTAACGAGAGCTGCGTATACAAGAAGGTTGAGAAGGGGAATGTGGTGTTCTTAGTACCTTAAACGGACTAAGGACTATGTTCTAGTTTACAAAGCAGGCGAGCTATGTCCTTTGGGATATACTGATTCAGACTTTCAAGCTGATCAAGACTCGAGGAAATCTACTTCTGGTTATGTGTTTACCTTAGGAGGTGGAGCCGTAATTTGGAAGAGTGTAAAGCAGAAATGCATTGCAGACTCTACCATGGAAGCCGAATATGTGGCCGCTTCGGAGGCTGCAAAGGAGGCTGTATGGCTCAAGAACTTTCTTATGGACTTAGGTGTGGTTACGAATCTGCCCAAGAGCATCACCATTTATTGTGACAATTCTGGTGTTGTGGCAAATTCGAAGGAACCAAGAGCTCACAAAGCGAGCAAACACATAGAGAGGAAGTATCATATCAGTAGAGATATAGTGCAGAGAGGAGACATACAAGTGGTCAAGATTGCGTCAGAGAACAACCTGACAGATCCCTTTACAAAGGCATTGGCGGTCAAACCGTTCGAGAGCCATGTAGAAGGAATGGGAGTTCGACTCGCTCGAGACCTCAACTCGCTTTCAGTATAAGTGGGAGAATTAGACGTAGTGCACATTTTTTTGTATACTCGAAAGCTGTTTTGAGTATAAGTGGGAGATTGTTAGAGTTTGTATACTAGAAATCACCTTTCGAGTGATTGAATCACCTTAATGAAATGAGATGACGTTGGTGTGGTATAGCACTTGAATGGATCTAATGTAAAATGGAGACAGTCTTTATGCTATCTACTGAAAGACGAGGTCTTGTAAATTATTATTTCTTAATAAATGTACGTTAGCATTGAGCATACGGTATTGATCATGCACTACTTTGACTTACCAAATGGTGCGGGTTTTTCGCAATCCAATAAGCCTGGTATATTGGGTAGTGGTGATTAATATCTAGCGGTACTAGGATTGCTATTATGTTGAATCGTGCGCGAGGTGAGTCTCGTTTGATAACATCCTCAAGAGAAGCTTGAAATAAGGTTTTATTATTCGGAACCTAGCTAGTTGGAGTTTAATTACTCTATGAATAATAAATAAGATTTTCTTATTGAGTCCTCTCTTGGAATAAATAAGATATTAATTAATTAAGTCCATAGCAGACAATAATTAATTAATGGATGTTTCTATCTTAAGCGCGAGAAATAAATATAAAGTAATGGAAACCCGAAGTACTTATAATTTTGGATTTGGATGGGGAGTGCAATATTCCAATTATAAGCTTTTATTAAATTGGGTTTAATTTAATTAGTAAAAAGATAATTGGAAGAGCCCATATCCAAAGCCTTCCATAGATCCCTGTCTGGGCCCAATATGTGACTTATTATAAATAGGAGAATAAAGGAGACAGAAAACACAACTTTTGTTTTTACTCAAAATTTTAGTCCCTCTCTCTTTCTAGCAAGAGGACGATTTTTCCTCTTCTTCGAGGGATTGGTTTTCCGTCTTCTTTATTTAAGTCCTAGTATTCTGTTGAGATCAGCCCACCCTGCCCACCCTGAAGATCAGTTTACAGTCCGGCAACCAGACAGAAGATCTGTGGTTTTGTACTAAAGATCTTCACGTGGAGAAGGCGCTAGCTATCTTCGATTCTTTGGAGAATCATCAAGGTATAATGGCTAAACCATAGAAAAGCATGTTTTAGGTTTCAATTAACTTAAAGCATGTTTTATTTGAGTTATGAGCATGATACATGTGATAATTACGCGAATAGAATTTGTCTAAATAATCTGCTAAATAGATCAGAATTATTATGTAATTGATTTAAGTGATCGCTTCCACGCTAACCCCTTCGGTTGATACGCTCGGATTTAGCACTATTTTAAGGCCATTATTTGGTTCGTTTTCGATGTCAAAGTCACTCTACACATCCATTATTTGCATATTTTGTCTATTTTGGTATTTTGACGTATTTTGTAAGAAATGTGCATAATTGATACGAAAAAGGAAGTCAAAACGCAAAGTCTGGAAATCTGGAGTCAGACGGCGACCGGTGACCGCCGCGAAGTTGTGCGGCGACCGCCGGCGACCGACGGGCAGTGCAGTGCAGCGGTCCGCCTCGGAAAAATTAAACTTGGAAGAGAAGTCTCGCCCGGCGACAGCCGGAAGTCATGCGGCGGTCCACCGCCGGAGAAACAGACTCTCTGGACTCCAACGCGGCGACCGCCGGCCAAGGTGCGGCGGCCCGCCGGAGAAAGGCGGGGAATCCGAGATGCCCTAGATTTGCTCCAAGATTTACCATATTTTGAAGATATTTTCCTTCTACAACAAGGAATGGTTTTCCCCTATAAATAAGACCTCAAGCTTCTTCAAATTAGAGAGCTTCTACTTGCAAAATAATTCTTAGAGATCAAAAGCTAGAGTACTTCACTTGTGCAAGGAGTTGGAGAAGGATTTCAAGAACATCAAGAACGACAAGGATTCAACCTACGGGTTTTATTTTCTCTAGTTTTATGTTCAAATTGTTTTCCCTTCAATCTATGTGTTTAGCTTATTTCATTATGTGTAACTAAACTCATAGGATTCTAGGGATGTGTTAGTAACGACTTTGGTTATACAATTCCTTTTTCTATTTAATATCCGTTTTGTTCTTACTTTGTTTCTTCCCTAAGTAGTTTTGATGCTGCATGATTGAGTGACACGATCTTGTATGATTTCATATAGCTTGTTTCATAACTGTGAGAGAGTTTTAGCGAGTTAGATTCACTTAGTAGACGCTACAGTTAGCTTCCCTTAAAACGACACTGTTAATTGAGAATGAGGACTTTTCAATGGTCTTAGGTGCTTTTTGGAGTTACGTGTTAGGATTGACAACCCTAATCTTGTAATCAACGTTTGTATCGCATGAGCATAAGCTAGGCAACTCGTCCTATCAAAGTAATAATTGTGCTAGGGTATTGTAGTTTGGAATTTGTATAACCATAACTGTGAACACACATCCCTGGGATTCCCTTATCTCTATCGATTGTCTCTGTGTTTTGCTTGCATTTAGTTGTTAATTGCTTTTAGTTATTTTTTGTTTTCAAAAGTTCCCAAATTCTCTTGTTCTACCAGATAGTAATTGAGTTCTAGTAGAGGATAGACACTTTGTGTTTGCCTTCCCCGTGTTCGATATCCGGTACTGACCTTTAGCTATACTATATATACTTTGTATACTTGCAGGTTTATTTAGTGCTAATAAAAAGTGCATCATTGGACTTGGGCCAAACCTGTTAGACTTTTACTAATTAAATTGAACCCCAATTTAACATAAGTTCAAACAGAATATTATTATCATCCACTATAGAATAATAATATTGACTGCCCGTCCAATCCCAAATTACGAGTAATCTGGGCTTTACCTCTTTAATTTATTATTTCCTGTGTTTAAGATATAAATATCCATTAATTAATTTAATTCTGCTATTTGACTTTAATTAATTAATATCTTTTTCCAAGAGTTGTCTAGTAAGGAAACATGCGGACTGACACTGCAACCTTTCACGATAGGTAGCCAAAGCCTATCTAGGTTGTGAAATTCTATTTCTCTTCTACAAAGAACCGACTGCATCACCTTCTTTGAACGTCGTTTACAACCAGTCTACTATGTAGAAGAATTAGACTTATTTGCTTCTTATACATTTAAATGTTTGAGAAACATCTTATAAATTGACAAGCAAACATCAATGCGATAAAATTACTTCTTCTCACCTTGGGTTAAAAGTGGATTGTAGAATTTATTATATACAAGCAATTCTATCCGTGCAACATGCTCGAAATATGCTTTTCAGTATACCAATCCTAACAGTCTTCTAGGTATTTCAGGTGTGGAGAGAAGGGGCATTGGAAGCCAGAATGTCCTAAAAGGGGCAAGGCTACAGGTATGCACCAAGCTCTAGTGGTTGAGTCATGTTTGGCTTCGACATCTACTCATACTTGGGCTATTGACACTGGAGCTACTGATCACATTTGTTTTGATCCTGACTTAATGCAGGTGACAAGGCGACTATGTGATAGTGAGATCGAGGTCCAGCTGGGCGACGCAACTAAAGTGGCGGCCGTGGCAGTGGGAGACGTTTATTTGCGTTTTAGTAGTGATAGATTTTTTATTTTGAAGAATGTTTTGTTGATACCTTCTTTTAGAAGAAATTTAATTTCAGTTTCTAAATTGGTTTATGATGGATATTCGATTTCTTTTAATGACAATTGCGTTGTTAAGAAAGAGGGCTCTTATATCTGTCGTGGTATCATGGAAAACAATCTATACACAATCACATCTACACAGTTTAATCGCAAATCTGAACTCAATGCAACATCGAAAATTTCAAAGAAAAGAAAAGAACCTTCTAGTTCAATGAATGATATGTACTTATGGCACCTAAGACTTGGTCATGTGAATGAAAGGAGGATCCATTCTCTTGTGGATCAAGACCTTTTAAAGGGTCTAGAGAAGGAATCTTTTCATACGTTTGAATCATGCCTTGAAGGCAAGATGACCAAGAGGCCTTTTAAGGCCAAGGGAAGGAAGTACTAGATCTCATTCATACTGATGTATGTGGAGCAATGTCGACTGAGGCACGAGGCGGTTTTCGATACTTCATCACCTTTATTGATGACTTCTCGAAAATTGGATACGTCTATTTGATGCGCCACAAGTCTGAATCTTTTGATAAATTCAAAGAGTTTAAGGCTTATGTGGAGAAGTATCATGGAAAGAGTATCAAAAGCATGCAATCTGATCGCGGAGGCGAGTACCTCAGTGCAGAGTTTTTGGACTACTTATCAGTGGCGGGAATTGAATCCAAGTTGACTGCGCCGGGCACACCCCAGCAGAATGGCGTGGCTGAAAGAAGGAATAGGACCTTGTTAAATATGGTCCGGTCGATGATGAGTTTTGCGCGGCTACCTATTTCGTTTTGGGGACATGCCTTGCTTTCTGCGAGTCACATTTTGGACAACTTACCGTCAAAATTCGTACCTACTACTCCTTATGAGTTGTGGACTAGGCGCAAGCCTAATCTAGCACATCTCAAGATTTGGGGTTACCCGGCTCATGTATTGGGAAAGGATCCAACTAAGCTGGGATCAAGGACGGAGGTTTGTGTGTTCATAGGGTACCCTAGAGGATCGAAAGCTTATGAATTCTTTAGTCTTCGAGATAAGAAAGTCATTGTGAGTACTCATGCGACGTTCTTAGAGGAAGACTATGTAATGAATCATAAACCTAGCAGAGAAGTGGCTCTTGACGAGCTAACTTCTGTCACAAGTTCCATTAACCAAGAACAAGTACCTAGTGTACAAACAATTCTCGAAGTTACAACTTCTACACCAAGTATTGTAGTGTTGCGTCGTAATGGGAAGGTCTATCACGAGCCCGATAGATACATTGGTCTGGGAGAATCTATGGATCACTCCTCGGACGGCAATGTGTTGGATCCCTGGAATTTTGCAGAGGCGGAGGCGGATGCCGATCATAGCAAATGGGTGGAAGCTATGGATTCGGAACTACAATCGATGGTAGACAAAGACGTCTAAGATTTGTCTATCCTACCCGAAGGCTGTACTGCCATTGGGAGCAAGTGGATATACAAGCGTAAACGTGGACCGATGGACGAGTTAAAGTCTATAAAGCTAGACTAGTGGCCAAGGTGTATACCCAAAAGGAGGGTGTCGATTACGACGAGACCTTCTCCCCAGTGGCCATGCTCAAATCGATCCGGTTACTTTTTTCTATAGCAGCCTACATGGATTGGGATGTATGGAAGATGGACGTCAAGACTACATTTTTAAACGGGAGTCTTGAGGAGACCATCTACATGGAACAACCCGAAGGCTATGCAGTAAATGTTGGGACTACCGCAGCGGAAGACACGGAAACCAAACAGGTCCTAGAACGAATCTATTTAGGTGATTATGCATTCGACTCCAATTTCATGCAATTGACATAGATCTATAGATATAACATCAAATAAACACATAATCATGCATATTCGATGTAGATTCGATTGTTACCTCATAATCCATCATTGGATTGACGTTGCTAGCTGCACCACCCGGAGATCCTTGGTTTATCGACTACGAATCTTCCGTACTATTCCCTCGTCCTTGATTCTCCATCCGTGTGGGCGGATTTTAGAAAACCAATTAAATAACTTTGAATGGATCTAGGGAAACCCAATACAAACACCAAATTGTCTAGATCTAATCCTATTAATTAGGATAGATCAAGAACAATAATCAAAACCCTAATTCTCTTGATTGAATAAACAATATTGATATTAATATCATAGACTAGAAAATACTAAACTTTCTTGAAATATATTCTTTCAGTAGATAGCAATAAAGAATACATTTCGGATTAGATCCTTTCAGTGCTTTACCACACCGGTGTTACTAATCTCATCTTAGGTAAGAGAGAATTATCACAAACACCGCAACCGTTCCAATAGGTAGCCAAAGCCTATCTAGGTTGTGAATACGTTTTTCTTCTTACTAGATCTGGCCAAGTCCCCTATTGGAAAACTCATGAGGAGATTCATCGAATTTCCCTACTTGACCTTCTTAGTAAAAAGCCTTAGACTTGTTTATCATATTTCAATAATAAACCATTTATATTATATTATTTATTCTCATAAATAGGTAAACAAGTGGATGTGGCGTTTCTCGTATACATGCACAAGCTGACTGTACAAAGGCATGTACGCTCGAAGCATCTTTTAGTATACAAACCCCAACAGTAAAGGGCAAGGAGCACATGGTTTGGAAGCTTAAGAAGGCCATTTATGGCCTTAAGCAAGCATCTAGATCATGGAACCAATGTTTCGATCAGACTGTTCATAAGTTTGGATTCGAAAAGTTCCCGAATGAAAGTTGTGTCTATAAGAAAGTTGAAAAGGGAAATGTTGTGTTCTTAGTTTTATATGTAGATGACATTCTTCTAATTGGAAACAATAAAAAGATGTTGTCATCAGTACGAACATGGTTGTCAAACCAGTTCGAGATGAAGGATATGGGAGATGCGGGACACATTCTCGGTATCAAGGTCCATAGGGATCGTGAAAAGAGGACGTTGTACTTATCCCAAGAACCATCGATACAGTACTTAGACGTTTTAGCATGCAAGATGCCAAGAAAGGGTTCTTACCTTTTAGACATTGCGTCCATCTGTCTCAAGAGATGTGTCCCAAAACGCCATCTGAGATAGTAGAAATGAGAAGGATACCATATGCCTCAGCAGTTGGTAGTCTCATGTATGCTATGCTTTGTACTAGGCCTGAAATCTGCTTTGTTGTTGGCATGGTGGCGAGATATCAGTCAAATCCTAGCCAAGGACATTGGACTGCCGTAAAGAACATACTCAAGTACCTTAAACGGACTAAGGACTATGCTCTAGTTTACAATGCAGATCCTTTGGGATACACTCATTCAGATTTTCAAGCTGATCAGGATTCGAGAAAATCTACTTCTGGATATGTGTTCACCTTAGGAGATGGACCCATAATTTGGAAGATTGTGAAGCAGAAATGCATCGCCGACTCTACCATGGAAGCTGAGTATGTGGCCGCTTCGGAGGATGCAAAAGAGGCTGTATGGTTCAAGAACTTCCTTATGGACTTAGGTGTGGTCACGAATCTGGTGCTGTGGCGAATTCAAAGGAACCACGGGGCTCATAAAGCGAGCAAACACATAGAGAGAAAGTATCATATCATAAGAGATATAGTGCAGAGAGGAGACATCCAAGTGGTCAAGATTGTGTCAGAGAACAACCTGGCAGATCCCTTTACTAAGGCTTTGGCGGTCAAACCGTTCAAGCGACATGTAGAAGGGATGGGGTTCGACTCATTCAAGATCTCAACTCGCTTTCGGTATAAGTGGAAGAAATTAGACGTAGTGCACATTTTTTTTTAATACTCGAAAGTGTTTTGAGTATAAGTGGAAGATTGCTAGAGTTTGTATACTAGAAATCACATTTCGAGTGATTGGATACTGCAAAACTCTATAGTTTATTTTCCAATTAATGCAACAGATTATTATTGTCGTAATGTTGTTATGTTTTACATTAAATGGATGTTTATTGCATATTTAAATGTATAATTAACGTAACAAAGTCCAAGTCTTTGTTTTAGCAGACCGGTTGTGAGAGTCGTTCACTGTAAGGTAACACGGTCAGTTATAAACAAAGAAAATAAGAATTTCACAACCTAGATGGGCCTGGACTACCTATCGTGAAAGGTTGCAATGTCAATCCGATTATTTCTAAGCCTTAATGAAATAAGATGACGTTGGTGTGGTATAGCATTGAATTGGATCTAACAGCAAGACGAGACTTTATGCTATCTACTGAAAGACGAGGTCTTGATAATTTGTTTCTTAATCAATGTACGTTAGCATTGAGCATACGGTATTGATTGAGCAATACTTTGACTTGTCAATAGGTGCGGGTTTTTCGTAACCCAAGAATCCTGGCATATTAGGTAGTGTAGATTAATATCTAGAGGTGCTAGGATTGCTATTATATTGAATCGTGCGCGAGCTGAGTCTCGTTTGACAACGTTCACAAGAGGAGCTCGAAACGAGGACTTTATTATTCGGAACCTAGCTAGTTGGAGTTTGATTACTCTATGAATAATAAATAAGTGTTTCTGCTTGAGTCCACGCTTGGAGTAAATATGTTAATTAATTAAGTTCATAGCAGACACTAATTAATTAATGAACGTTTCTATCTTAAGCGCGGAAAATAAATAATAATAAATATTGGAAATCCGAATTACTTGTAATCTCGGATTTGGATGGGGAGTGCAATATTACTTCTGTAGTGGCTGTTTGTAATATTCCAATATAAGTTTGTATTAAATTGTGGGTTCAATTTAATTAGAGAAAAGCTAATTGGGGGCCCATATCCAAAGCCTTCCATAGATCTCTGACTGGGCCCAATATGTGACTTAATATAAATAGGAGAATAAAGGAGACAGAAGACACACAATTTTAGAGACTATTTCGCCCCCTTCAGTGTGTAGGAGAGGACGAAATTTTCGTCCATCAGCTCCCTCCGTGACCAGTTTTTTTGTCCACCATTATTCGAGTCCTTGTACTTTGGTGAGATTAGCCCACACTGATATAAACGTACTGTCTGGAACCAGTCAGAAGATCCGTGGTCTAGTAATCAAGATCTTCACGTGGAGAAGGCGCGAGCCATCTTCGATTCTTTGGAGAATCAGAAAGGTAAATTGGCTAACTCCGTAGGAACATGTTTTAGGATTTCAATTATGCTAAAACATGTATGAATTCAAGTTATGAGCATGATACATGTGATAATTGCACGAATAGAATTTATCTAAATAATCTGCTAAATAGATCATGATTATTATGTAATCGATTTATGTTTGCTTCCGCTGCCAACCCCTTCACTTTAAATACCACATTTAAAATCTGATTAGTTTGTAGTATGCATTTTATCTCTCCAGTTTTTGTTCCGTTTGTGTTTAAATACTCCCTCCATTCCATAATAAGAGTCTTGTTTTACCATTTCGGTTCGTCCCACAATAAGACTCATATTTCACTTTTACCGTAAATAGTAAGTAGCCCTACATTACACTAACTTATTTCACTCACGTTTTGTTATAAAACTAATACTATATATAAGTAAGACTCATATTCCACTAACTTATTCAACTCACTTTTCTTTACATTTCTTAAAACTCATGTTATAACTAAATAGGACTCCTATTCCGAGACGGAGGGAGTATTTTACATTACTAATTTTGTTTAATCTTTTGTTATCGTTTCAGTTTGGGCAATAAATGCAACTTTATGTTTGATTATCTTTTTAGTTTCTATTCATCTTTTAAAGATATTAAAGTAGTAATCCCTCCGTCCACAAACAATAGATCATTTTTGCCATTTTGGGACGTCCACAAAAAATAGATCACTTTCTTAAAATGAAAAGTTTATCTCTCATACTTTTCCCACTTTTTCTTCCCTCTCTCCTACTTTACTCACTTTTTCTCCCTATCTCTCTTACTTTAGCTACTTTTTCTCCTCCTCTCTCTTATTTTACCAATTCTACATTAAAACTCGTGTCCTACACAAAGTGATCTATTTTTTGTGGACGGAGTATATATTTCCGTTCCACAATAAGAGTCATATTTATTCATTTAGGTTCATTCAACAATAAGAGTCTTATTTCTCTCTTACCTTAAATGGTAAGTAAGCCTCATATTCCACCAACTTATTTCACTTGCATTTTGTTATAAAACTAATATATATAAGTGGGACTCATATTCCACTCACTTATTCAACAAACTTTTGTTTACATTTCTTAAAATCCGTGGCATAACTAAATAGGACTCCTATTCCGGGATTGGGGGAGTAATTTCTTGCTGATGATAAATCCCTTTTTAACTTGTAGTGTGTGTGTGTGTCTCTGAATACCAGCTTCGCAAGATGACATTATTTTTCTTTTATGATCGATAAACTTCTTCATAATATTAAACCGTTTGTGATCAATGATCTTCACCAAAATATTCAAATCCACTGAAGAAAACAGAAAAGGATCAAACAAATAACATGTACAAATGGAGAACGATCCCAAATTCATTATTTTTTCCCATCTTTGAGTTTGCACTATTCACAAACCAGTTTTTTATATAAAAACATTGGATAGGAAGCCATAATTTTGTTATGGAGTGTTTTCAAAATGAGAAAGTGAAAAGATAGAGTAATACCAAGAAGAGAATTGGAGTCTATCGTGAGTCAATTGAAACAACTTCAGTCAATGAATGGAGGAATATATGAATGTAATTCTAGAAATAGTAGTGAAAATAAAATAATGAAATAAATGATGTACATTTAAATAGGCAAAATAAAGAATAACTTGAAAAAAAAAAGAATTTTTCTGCAGCCAAGCCAAATACAAAAAATTACAAAACAATAAAAACAGGTTTCTTGTGCTGAAATTGTATCTTCATTCTCATCGTTCATTATGTGAATTTGACCAATTTGTAACAAAAAATTGCACTCCCTCATTTCCATGTTAATAGATGCATTTCTTTTTAATACGGAGTTTAAGAATAGTGCGTTAAATGGATTGTAAATAAAGTAAGAGAAATAAAGTAAGAGATAAAGAGAGAATAAAGTAAAAGAAAAAGTTACTTTTTGTCAAAAATAGAAATGACTCAATTAATTTGAAACATCTCGCCATAGATCAATGACTCTATTAACATGAACGGAGGGAGTACTACTTCTGATGTAGATATTCGCCATAAAGAAAACATCATCCGACGAGCTACAATTATCAAAAAAAAAAAGCACAAAATAGAGATTCAACCGTAGATAGTTTAGAGCTACGTTTGTACCAAAGGAAATATGGTAACTACTTCAATAACACACGTAAAAAAATCGAAATGAAAGAATGTAAAGTGAAAATAGAAGTGAAAAAGTTTGAGAGGATGTGATTTAAGAAGAGCCCCTGTCCTAGAGAAGCCCTAAAATGAGAGGTGTTGTTTATATTCTAAAACCAAAAATAAGAAATATTTTGAGGGAAAAATAAATTGTGCCAATGGGCTAGGCTAAATCCATGAGTGTGAGGCTAATTTAATCACCAAACTTATAAGTTGTTATTCATTTAAAGCAATAGAATTTATTAGTGGAGTAAATATTAACTTTATGATATATCTGATTGTTCATTTTGTGCCGAGAAGGTGACCACCTTCTACGATTATATTCATCGGCCAACTTTTACGATGACGCACGGTCTATTCTTTTGTGTACACTAACTCGAATAGGATTTTGGTCAAATTGAAGTCTGAATTTGATTCATTCATTCATTTGATATCGCCAAACTGATAGGCATCATAAAAAAGGAAATTATATATGACACAATAACATTTAAATAGAAAGTAAGTGCAATTTTAACAAACAAAAATTATTCCAATATACTAGATAAATTTTATCCACACTTAATATGTTGGATATATAAAGTCTACCTCGATTCTTCGAAAATAAATCTTTTCACAACTTTCGGCTTCGGAGATCAAACTCCGTGAACACTCCCTTTTTAAAAGAGTGTATTGATCAATTAATTTTAAGAACATTCATAAAAGAGAATAATATGCAATGATCTTATATAGGTATGCATCCAGTTCGAGGCTTAGGCTAAAAGAAAATTCATTTGATTAGTTGGAAATTGTCAGGAATGAATTCACTAATTATCCAAAAGAAATTAATCAATTAATTTTGGAATCTACTTTCAATCCCATCCATTGTTTAAAGAACAAATAAAAAGAAGGCTCCAGCATTTAAATAAAATAAAAAAGAGTCCAACCTCCTTCCTTTCTTCTTATAAACAGCCCAAACAATAAAATAAACTGTTTCTCCTTAAAATCATTCAATACTCATAGAGGCCCAGCATCACATTCAAGTTAATTGGGAGATTAAATCTCTTCATCAAATCCTAACCCCAAACGTTCTCTCTCTGAGTCTCTCTCAAAGCTGCCACGGCCGGCTGGGACCTGCCCTTCCCACCGTGGAAGGGCAGGCCGTGCGACGTTTTTCCCATCCATGGATCTCTCATCTCTCAGCACCATCTCTCTCTCTTGACCTGCGTTTCATTCCCTGTGGTACGAAATCAGGATCTCTCATGTCTTTATCTACTTTATTACCTACTATTTTAAACACCAAACATTTTATTCTTAGACTTCATGATAAAAAGTTTTGCCTCAACTATGGGGGAACGAAGGGAGTAATTCTTATGCTTATCATTTGAGATATCAACTAGGCCACTTTGTTAGATTTTGTGTCAGTTCTATTTTAGTTGCGTGCTAATTAAGCTATTTATTTATCGAGTTTGTTGAAATAGAAAAATTAAAATGTAATCAGTAACTTTTAATTAGTTAGTTTAGCCTTTATTCTCAGCATATATATAAGGCAATGCATTGTATTTTGAAGTCAACATTTTTCACAATGTAGTCAATAATGATTTTTTCCCCTTTTCTCTCATCTCTTTTGTCGACGGTTTCTCCCAATACCATTTCAGTTTGTTCTTCTTACTTCAATGGAGGTTTTCGATTCACCATTTTCAACATGGTATCAGAGCGCAAATCCGTTGTGCGCCTCTGATTACCTCTATCTTTTTTATTTTTTGTTACATCTTCTTAGAGTTAGGTTTTGTTCTCTTTTGAAGGGTTATATTTTGAATCCTCTGTTCCTGAACTTGAATCGGTGGAAATTTTCGATAAATGTAGCTGGATTGTTCATGAATTTCTTCTCGCACCCCAGGTTTTTCGATTCTCTCTCTGTTGGTTTCTGGATTACAAAAGATAAAAGTCGGGCGTAATACAACTCAAAAGAAGGAATACAGAAGTGATAATTGAAACAAATTACAATGAAAGATCGAAACAATAAACCGTAAGATAATAGTTAGCCGAGTCGAGAAGTCCTCTTTCCGCAAGACGAGATACGCCCCGGTAGTGCTTTTCGGATGGGCGTTTCGTCCCCAAAGATAAAACGGCTACGTCTCTGATGAAGCAGCACCGCTATCAGCAGAGTTCCGGTGAACTGGATGGAGGAGAGGGCAAAGCTTTCGACAAAAAAACGATGCAGAGAGGGAGAGAGATTATGCAATGTATGCTTTGTGTTCTAGTTTCTGGTGTGTTAGAATGCTAGAATGACCAGCCTATTTATTCACGACGCGTCTAGGTTCATTCACGACGTGGACTATCACGTGTCAGCCACGTTGGCTTTACCGCGTCATGCTGACGAGGTGTCATCCCGCTTGGCTCGCTGACGTGGAAACGGTGGTGGTCTAAAAAAAACTAGACCCACTAGCCTTGGGTCGAACCCAAGCACCAAGCCCAAAGACCACCCAAACACCAATTGCCAAGATCCAAGTTCAAGTCCAAGCCCAAAGACCCACTAGCCTTGGGTCGAATCCAAGCACCAAGCCCAAAGACCACCCAAAGACCAATTGCCAAGATCCTAGGACAAGGACAAGGACACGAGCACGGGCTCGCGGCGCGCGCGTGTGCGCTCTACAACCCATCTTAGTCCACTATAATTATACATGTAATAATCTTTCTTATTAAATACTTGTTTAATAAGGTTGTAACCTTCAATGTGGGATAATTAACTCTCTTAATTAATCCTTTAGCTTCTCTCATAGCTCTTTTAATTAGTTTGTAATTTTGCACAACTTTAATCCATTATTTCTCACTCACTGGGAATCGGATATGAAAAAATGAATATACCACGGTCATCTACTCCAAACGTAGATCGTTGCTATGTCATTTAATTTCACAAAATTAAATGTCTCGTTGAAATTATAATTGGTCAAAGTCCATTGACCGGACATAGATTCCAACACTCTCATCGGCTTTGAAATTTTCCGCCGATCTGAAATCTCAATTCTCATTCTCTGTTTTCTCTCTCATTTTTTTCTTTGCTCATTGGATTTGTATGATCCAAGTTTGTATCCTTTGTTTCTGGATTTGTATGATCCAAGTTTGTATCCTTTGTTCATTGGATTTGTATGATCCAAGTTTGTTTCTATTTGAGATATGATTTCTCAAATTTGTTGATGATATCTCCTTTGTTGAATCTCTAAATGTATTTCAGATTTATCTCTTTTGTTTTCCGATTGTATCGAATGAATCAGTTTGTATTGTTTGTGACCTGTGAATCAGTTTTATTCTGCTCGATTAAATCAATCGGTTGATTCTACATTTTTTTTCTAGCCTATTATTGGCTTTTGTTTTAAATTTGGGGTAGAGCATAGTTGAAGCTGATTACCTTCTAATGCTCCAGACTGTTGAGTGGATGTTGATCTGTAGAGCTTCTTGGTTAGCTTCTGAGCAATGGACTGATGGGATAGTATGGCGGATCCATAGTGGATTTTCTCATGTCTTGAAGTCTCTGATTTCCTTGTTCGTTGCTTTGACAAGATAGTTGCATTATAGCTGGATTTGTTGCTTGTTTTGGTCTTGATTCTCAAGGATTTGAGGCAGATTGTTGGCTTTGCAGCAAGTTTTTGCACAACAAGGAACTTGGCTAGGGGTACAAGATGCTGCTTAGTTGGTTGAGTCATCTAAGATTAGAAGATTATGCGTTTTGGTGGAGTTACAGAATTGCTAATGTGATGAATAGCCCTTTAGAGATATGAATGGTGTTTGAATGTGGTCTAAAGATTTAGAATATCACTTGGCAGCAAGTTTGTAGGATTGGATGAGTTGCATGGTTTGTGTGGTGATATTAGATGTACTCGTGATGCTAGTGAATGTTTTGAGACATCAAGATTTAACCATAATTCTATCAACAATGTGATGGATTACAAATGCTCAAGATGGACTAAGATTGAGATGTTAGTAGTAGTTCTTTTTTCCTTTTGTAGTTTGATGTTCTTGTCAAGATGGCAGCATTTATTTGCTTCCATCTTGAGGGAGGCTGTTGAAATAGAAAAATTAAAATGTAGTAGCTTTTAATTAGTTAGTTTAGCCTTTATTCTCAGCTCATATATAAGACAATGCATTGTATTTTGTAGTCAACACTTTTCACAATGTAGTCAATAAAGATTTTTTGCCCTTTTCTCTTCATCTCTTTTGTCGACGGTTTCTCCCAATACCATTGTTGTTTGTTCTTCCTCTTCAATGGAGGTTTCTCAATCCAATTCGATTCACCATTTTCAGCGGCCCTTAAAAGGCCTTATAAGGGGAAGGGTTATCCATACTTTTATAGATGAGCTAGGATTTTGTCAATACGACACATTGAATTTTAACACACATCCAACCCAACCCAACCATCCACTTTTCAATATTTAATTCATTTCTATTTCATCCACATCATCTTCTACATCATTAATATTCATTCAACCCAACCACACCCATTTTCATGGTTTATCAATGACCACCCAACCATACTATTATATATTTTATATTATATTATTTTTTTAATAATAATATTATTAAATGAATATTATTTATTGTTGCATAATAAAATTTATTAAAGAGGACTAATAAATAAGTAATTATACCAAAGAAAGAATTGTAGGAGGAGAAAAGATGAGATTTTTTTGTTTACAAAACTATAGCAAATGTGGTCTTTATTTATAGAGAATGAAAAATTATAAATTTTAATATACTTTTTTTAATTATTTAATATAATATATAAAAGATATATCAATTTTTTAAAAATATATATCAACCAATGAAATTGTGTCATGTGGCACAATCTCATTGGCTGATTCATGAATGAATTTGTGAGACCATTCGGTCGCTGGTTGCCAACCAGCCGACCATGGTTGAGGAGAGAGAGACACCATTGTTTTAATTCTTTTTTTTTAATCGTAAATGTGACATGGAGGTCGACCAAAACAACCGATAAACATGGTCTTATAGAGGGAGAGTTATCCATACTAATATAGATGAGCTATAATCATCACAAGTTAATGTGGGACAAGATATAAGAATTTGAACATTCTCTTTTTAATTATTAAAATTTGACCATGCATATTTTTGCTCCTCTTGCTAAGAATTTCTAGCTTTGTCCCTGTTTCTACCGCTAATCTAACTAAAAGCTTAACGATAAAAATCAGCATGCAGTACATTTTTATTATTTTCAATGATCCTATGTCTATAATATAAGTACTATAAATCAGGTATTGACATCAAAGCATGAAATATTTCAAAAGAAAATCCAGAACTACAAAGCATAAAGTTAACGATAAATTGTTCATCAATTATTTGTACTCACCAAATGAAAGTGTCTCATAAATGAATATAAAATCTAAACACACAAGTAACATTCTCGTTTTACCTCTATAATCTTTGAGGCTTCAACAAAAAATCATTCACAAAAAATTAATTTTCAAATTCTTCGCCATCTACATCTTCTCACAAAATATATGCACATGCTAAACTCCAAATTTTAGAAATTGTAGAAAATTACAAATATTTTGTATATATAAATAATAAAATAATAGTCATTAATTCTAATTTCACCGATTATAATATCTAAAAAAATTCAAATACTATATCACGTTTATACAATTGAATGTCAAAAATTGAATTTAAAAGCAAATGACGTTAATTAATACTATATGAGACTTCTCAAACTTTTAGGGGCGAGTTCCAGAGTTACGATATATTAGAGGATCTAAATAAAAATATCCCGACGCCGTAAAGATTTGAATTTGAAACTAAAAGACGTCAGTGTTGTAATATCACTAACAAAGAAGGATGATTTTATAAATCAGAAATCAGAAGAGGGTCGAAATGCAAATATCCAACACGCCGTAACGTATATCCATCCTCTTTCTCTCTCTAACCCGCCATTTCCCCCCTTTTCAAACCGTCGGGGAAAAAAAAACCCTACCCCCAAAAATGGAAGAAATCCAAGTGGAATACGAGGATCGCCGCGACCCGGTGGATCTGTTCATGACCTTAGATAGCTGGCCGATTTCTCCTCTCAACGACGACGTCGCCTCGCAGTCTCAGGCCGACACATTTCTTGTCGGTTTCGTGATCGTCAACGTCGTCGGCCTCCGGTATTACCACGGAACAATCAGCGGCCGCGAAATCGTCGGCCTGGTTCGCGATGAGCTGAATCCGCACGATGAGAACGCGATTAAGGTTCTCAATATGTTGTCGGTGCAGGTTGGCTTCATCGAGCGAGCTGCCGCTGCTGTGCTGTCGCCTCTCATTGATAGCCGCTCGATTTCCGTTGAAGGTAGATGTTGATTTTTTTTAATTCAAATACTGAAGGGTTAGTTTTCGTGTTTGTTGAGTTCGTAGAGTTCTGATTTGTTAATGCGATTTTTGAATGATTACCGCAGCTTATGATTTTGAAATCTTCATGAGGATGTGATTTTTGGGGGAATGAGTTTTCTAGTATTTTTCATTATTTTATTATTTCATTGCATTGCTTATAATGTAAAGTTGGAAATGGTAGTGAACTATGCATTACAGATGCTACACTAAGTGGATTTATTGAATACTGCATGTATCGTCTAATTCCCTCATGTAAATGGTATGCGTGAAAGTAGATAGTAGATACTCAAACTGTGATAAGCAGCAAGAATATACGAGTGCTGCATTCCATTATTAGTTGCTTTTAAGGCTTAGCTTGGTTACAAGCAGGGTGCATTTTCACTGAAGCTTTACGACCTAGTGAAGCAAGAAGGTCTTTTCTTTTTTAGTTGATTTCTGTCTTGAAGTTAGTTTCAGTCTATACTAGTTTAACATGTGTTGAGCACGTGATAGGAATCGTGCCAAAACCACCAGGAAAGGGGAGCAGATTCAAGATTCCCTGTCAAATTCACATTTTTGCAAGGATAGAGGATTTTGGGAGAGTAAAGATGGCAATATCTAGAGGCGGACTGCAGTTAATATCAGAAGGCAATGCATCCTTTACATTGTCTGAGGCAGTGGCTGTGAAAGAGACAAAGAGTATTTTAGAGGAGAAGAGTGTAGATGAGATATTCAAACTGTTGGATTTGAAAGTCAGTAAAGAAGGGTTGTCGGAACCATTGGATCCGCCAAAAGATATGATAAAATCTGAGCTCTTTTTTCATCAGAAGGAAGGACTGGGATGGTTAGTGAGTAGGGAGACTTCATGCGAATTGCCTCCTTTTTGGCAAGAGAAAGATGGTGTATACGTGAATGAATTGACTAATTACCAGACTGTGACAAGACCAGAGCCCTTGCGAGGAGGCATTTTTGCTGATGACATGGGTTTGGGTAAAACACTTACACTCCTCTCATTGATTGCTTTTGATAAGTCGGCTCTTGCTGTAGATTCATCTAGCAGTAGAGGCGGTATAGCTGATGCAGATGATGAGGAATCAGGTGAAAAGTCAAAGAGGGGAAGGGGGAGGAAGAAGTCTGATACTTTGGGGAAAAAGAGGAAAGCTGAAGATCTTGTTCCAAAAAGAAAGGGGAAAAGTCCTGCTTTCGATAATTGCTCTTCTTTGGAGGCAAAGAGTACACTTATAGTTTGTCCGCCTTCTGTCTTTTCATCATGGATGACACAGTTAGAAGAACACACTATAAAGGGGACCTTTAAGGTGTACATGTACTACGGCGAAAGGACTAAAGATGCTAAAGAGCTTAAGAAATATGATATTGTACTGACAACATATTCTACACTGGCCAGCGAGGAATCACAGGACGAGTCTCCTATTAAAAAGATTGAGTGGAGACGAGTTATATTAGATGAGGCACATGTGATAAAAAATGCAAACACTCAACAGAGCCGTGCAGTCACTAATCTTAATGCAAAACGTAGATGGGCTATTACTGGGACACCTGTGCAAAATAACTCTTATGATTTGTTTTCGTTAGTAGCCTTTTTGAAGTTTGAACCCCTTTCAATGAAAAGCCTCTGGAATAGTTTAATACAACGACCACTTGCTCGAGGAGATGAGAAGGGTATCTCCCGGCTTCAGGTAAATACATATCAATCTTTAGTATTTCTTCCATAGCTGTTTCTTTCTCACATTCAAAATTCTCTTCTCAACACTTGAAGAACCATTAATTGTGGGACTTTGTCATGTGTTTTCAGGTTCTTATGGCTACTATATCTTTGAGGCGAACGAAAGAGAAAGGTTTGGTTGGTCTTCCATCTAAAAGCATAGAGATCCATTTTGTGAACCTTCGTGAAGAAGAGCGCAGGGTTTATGATCAGATGGAAGAAGAGGCAAAAAAGATTGTTAAAGACTATATCTCTAATGAAAGTGTAGTAAGAAACTACTCAACTGTTCTTAGCATTATTGTAAGGCTTCGTCAAATTTGCACAGATCTGGCCCTGTGCCCAGCAGATCTTAGAGCTCTACTCCCACAAAGCCAAATTGAAGGTAATATATCAGAGTAAACTGCATTATGTGTCTTCTTGCTCCCCACCTCGACTATAATTTGGCATGGTCTCACCTCATGCATATACATTTAGAATAATTAATTGGTTTTGTTATTTTCGACATCTGCTCTAGCCTCTAGGCCTCTGTTGGCTAATTAACTACCTATATCTGCATGCTAGATTGTTTCAACTAATCTATACTCTTATTGATAGAGTTTTATCAAATACTGTTATCTATTCATGGAATAGTATTTTTTAATCATCTCCCACTTCTAATAAGTTGTTAGCTTGGGATTCTAATTATTTATCTTGTGTTTTTGGATGCTTACCAAATCCATTCAGATGTGACGAACAATCCAAAATTGCTGCAAAAGTTGCTTTCTGTGTTGCAAGACGGAGAGGACTTCGACTGTCCAATCTGCATCTCTCAACCCATGGACATTATAATAACATGCTGTGCTCACATTTTCTGCGAGCCATGCATCCTAAAAACAATAAAACGAAGCAAACCCTGCTGTCCAATGTGCCGTCACCCACTCTCAGAATCCGACCTTTTCAAAGCCCCTCCAGAGTCTCAGACAACTTCCACTGAAGGTCCATCATCAAGCCCCTCATCCAAAGTTGCTGCACTTTTGAAACTCCTAACAGTGTCTAGAGACGCTAGTCCTTCTTCCAAGTCAATCGTCTTCTCTCAGTTCCGGAAAATGTTGCTTCTGCTAGAAGAGCCCCTGAAGCAAGCCGGTTTCAAAGTGATCCGCTTAGATGGATCGATGAATGCAAAGAAGAGATCACAGGTGATCAAAGACTTTGGAGTCCCAGCACCTGAAGGCCCCACAATCATGCTGGCTAGTTTGAAAGCTTCAAATGCAGGGATCAATCTCACTGCTGCTTCAACCGTGTATCTGCTGGAACCATGGTGGAATCCTGCTATTGAGGAACAAGCCATGGACAGGGTGCATCGCATTGGGCAGAAGGACGATGTGAAAGTCGTGAGACTGATTGCTCAGGACACCATAGATGAGAGGATCTTGCAGCTGCAGGAGAAGAAGAGAATGCTGGCTAAGAAAGCTTTTGGACGTCGGAGCCAGAAAGATCAGAGGGAGATAAATAGAGGTGATCTCACGGCCTTGATGAACTTGTAAGGCGTGATTTTCTTTCCTTTTGCCATTTTGATGAGATTTTGTTTAGTGGCTGAAAATGTATATATATGTGCATATATGTTGCTTAATCGCCTGGAAATTCTAACTTATTTTTGTGAATGTGAAATGTATCGGCATCACTGACAATTACTCCCTCTGTCCCACAATAAGAGTCTTGTATTGCCATTTCGGTCCGTCCACAGTAAGAATCATAAATGGTAAGTAGGCCTACATTACACCGACTTATTCCACTCATATTTTGTTATAAAACTAATATATATAAGTGGGACATATATATCACTAACTTATTCGAGTTCTTTACATTTCTTAAAACTCATGTCGTAACTAAATAGAACTACTATTCCGAGACAGAAGTAATATTGAACTCTCCCCATCCAAATCCGAAATTACAAGTAATCCGGGTTTCCGTTTAACTTTCATTTCTCGTGCTTAAGATTAAAATGTCCATTAATTAATTAATGTCTGCTATTGACTTAATTAATTAACTTCTTATTAATTCCAAGAGTGGACTTAACATGAAACGCTTATTTATTATTCATAGAGTAATCACACTCCAACTAGCTAGGTTCCGAATAATAAAACCTTGTTTCACGCTCCTCTTGAGGACATTATCAAACGAGACTCAGCCTCGCACACGATTCAATATAATAGCAATTCTAGCACCGCTAGATATTGATCACCACTACCCAATATATCGGG
This sequence comes from Salvia hispanica, assembly GCF_023119035.1. Taxonomy (NCBI): domain Eukaryota; kingdom Viridiplantae; phylum Streptophyta; class Magnoliopsida; order Lamiales; family Lamiaceae; genus Salvia; species Salvia hispanica. The sequence goes on from NC_062970.1 coordinate 21,081,939, forward strand.
ATAATTGGGTTACGAAAAACCCGCACCATTTGATAAGTCAAAGCAGTGCATAATCAATACCGTATGCTCAATGCTAACCTACATTGATTAAGAAATAAATATTTATCAAGACCTCGCCTTTCAGTAGATAGCCTAAGGGCAAGTCTTGTTGTTAGATCCGTTCAGTGCTATACCACACCAATGTCATATTATTTCAGTAAGGCTTAGAAATATGCGGACTGACATTGCAACCTTTCTCAATGGATAGTCAAATTCCAACTAGGTTGTGAAATTCATCTTTTTCTTTGTTTAAAACTGACCGTGTTAACTTAAAGTGGACGACGCCCACAACCGGTCTACTAAAACAAAGACTTAGACTTTGTTAAGTTAACTTATACATTTAAACATGCATTAACATCCATTAAATGTAAAACATAACGACAAAAAATAATCTGTTTTATTTATTGGAAAATAAAATAAGTGTTTTACAGTATTCAATCACTCGAAACGTGATTTCTAGTATACAAACTCTAACAATCTCCCACTTATACTCAAAACACTTTCGAGTATACAAAAAAAATGTGCTAACGTCTAGTTCTCCTACTTATACTGAAAGCGGATTGAGGTCTTGAATTAGTCGACCTCCCATTCCTTCAACATGTCTTTCATACGGCTTTACCGCTAATGCCTTCGTGAAAGGATCTGCCAGGTTGTTTTCTGACTCAATCTTGACCACTTGTATGTCTCCTCTCTGCACTATATCTCGAATGATATGATACTTCCTCTCTATGTGCTTGCTCGCTTTATGAGCCCGTGGTTTCCTCGAATTTGCCACAGCACCAGAATTATCACAATAAATGGTGATGCTCTTGGGCATATTCGCAACCACACCTAAGTCCAGAAGGAAGTTCTTAAGTCATACAACCTCTTTTGCAGCCTCGGAAGCGGCCACATACTCGGCTTCCATGGTAGAGTATGCAATGCATTTCTGCTTTACACTCTTCCAAATTACAGCTCCACCTCCTAAGGTAAACACATATCCGGAAGTTGATTTTCTCGAATCTACATCAGCTTGAAAATCTGAATCTGTATATCCTAAAGGACAGAGCTCGCTGCATTTTAAACTAGAACATAGTCCTTAGTCCGATTAAGGTACTTGAGTATGTTCTTTACGGCAGTCCAATGTCCTTGGCCGGGATTTGATTGATATCTTGCTACCATGCCAACAGCAAAGCAGATATCGGGTCTAGTACAAACATAACATACATGAGACTACCAACTGCCGAGGCATATGGTATTCTTCTCATCTCTGCTATCTCAGATGCTGTCTTAGGACACATCTCTTGAGATAAATGGATGCCATGTCTAAAAGGTAGAAAACCTTTCTTGGCATCTTGCATGCTAAAGCGTCTAAGTATTGTATCGATGTAAGATTCTTGGGATAAGCACAACATTCTCTTAGCTCGGTTCCTAAGAACCTTGATACCGAGAATGTGTCCCGCATCACCCATATCTTTCATCTCGAACTGGCTGGACAACCAAGTTCGCACTGATGACAACATCTTTTTATTGTTTCCAATTAGAAGAATGTCATCTACATATAAAACTAAGAACACAACATTTCCCTTTTCAACCTTCTTATACACACAGCTTTCATTAGGGCATTTTTCGAATCCAAACTTTTGAACTGTTTGATCGAAACACTGGTTCCATGATCTAGATGCTTGCTTGAGGCCATAAATGGACTTCTTAAGCTTCCAAACCATGTGTTCCTTGCCCTTTACCACATAGCCTTCGGGTTGTTCCATGTAGATGGTCTCCTCAAGGCTCCCGTTCAAAAACGCAGTCTTAACGTCCATCTGTCATACTTACCAATCCATGTAAGCTGCTATAGACAAAATAATACAGATCGATTTGAGCATGGCCACTGGGGAGAAGGTCTCATCGTAATCGATGCCTTCCTTTTGGGTATACCCCTTATAAGTCGTATTCTAAGCCTTGGTTACTGGTCAGTATGTCGTGAAATGCATGTATTATCTGCAAAACAGTTGCTCATGTGTGCAGGATTGAAGGATCCAAGTCAGTAGGAGACGATTCAGGTGACGCAAGTGAAAAGGGCGCCAGAAGGGTGCGATACTGACCAGGATGCATGCCAGATAAAAGGCTCGAGATGGAGAAGGAGGATAGCTGGGATGATCATTGACAAGGGCAAAAAGGTCAAAACGCGGGAGAAGTCTACCCTAAAAGCAAGGTCAAGCCTCCCTATAAAAGAAGCCACTTGGAGAGAGAGGAGTTCGATCAACGCCCATTTAGAATTGGTTCCGTAGAGTTTAGTTTTCGAAGTTCTCGGTTCTCAACACACTTAGTAGAATTCTCTCTAGAAGAGGGGTTTGTATACTAAAAGATGCTTCGAGCGTACATGCCTTTGTACAGTCAGCTTGTGCATGTATACGAGAAACGCCACATCCACTTGTTTACCTATTTATGAGAATAAATAATATAATATAAATGGTTTATTATTGAAATATGATAAACAAGTCTAAGGCTTTTTACTAAGAAGGTCAAGTAGGGAAATTCGATGAATCTCCTCATGAGTTTTCCAGTAGGGGACTTGGCCAGATCTAGTAAGAAGAAAAACGTATTCACAACCTAGATAGGCTTTGGCTACCTATTGGAACGGTTGCGGTGTTTGTGATAATTCTCTCTTACCTAAGAAGAGATTAGTAACACCGGTGTGGTAAAGCACTGAAAGGATCTAATCCGAAATGTATTCTTTATTGCTATCTACTGAAAGAATATATTTCAGAAAGTTTAGTATTTTCTAGTCTATGATATTAATATCAATATTGTTTATTCAATCAAACGCCACTTTGACTTATCAATATGTGAGAGTTTGTACGTAACTCAAGTTCATGATATCTTGGGTGGTAGTAATTGAATAACATGAAGGTATTGGAATATTATTTCATAGAATTCGCGTGCCCAGTGTGGTATGATTAAATCCCTAAGGGGTGATCCCCAAGAGGTGTTTGAAAGAGGAATTTATTATTCAGAAAACTGCGCAGTTGGAATTTATTCCACGAATAATAAATAAAGTTTCAAACTAGAAAAACTCTTTGGAGAATTAATTTAATTCTAGTCACATAGCAGACAAAAGAATTAAATTGATGGATCAAGATAATCTTAAACGCGGGAAATATTATAAAATAAAATGGACCCAAGTTATTTGTAATTTGGTGATTTAAGTGGGAGTGCAATATTATTCTTTAGTGGAATAAAATAATATTCCATTGATAATATATTAAATCATGGGTCATTTGATTTAATTAGTAATTTATCTAATGGGTGAGCCCAACACTTAAGTCATTCCATGGATCCCCTTACTAGCCCAATAAGGTCCACTATAAATAATGAATGAAAGGGAAACCCTAGCACACAATCCAAGACAACACAAAACCCTAACCCTAGCCTAGAAATCGGCGCCTCCTTCCTCTCTCTCTCTTGGTCTCGATTTTCGAGCCATAGTTGTGGGAGAATTAGGGTTTTGATTATTGTTCTTGATCTATCCTAATTCATAGGATTAGATCTAGACAATTTGGTGTTTGTATTGGGTTTCCCTAGATCCATTCAAAGTTATTTAATTGGTTTTCTAAGATCCGCCCACACGGATGGAGAATCAAGGACGAGGGAATAGTACGGAAGATTCGTGGTCGATAAACCAAGGATCTCCGGGTGGTGCAGCTAGCAACGTCAATCCAATGATGGATTATGAGGTAACAATCGAATCTACATCGAATATGCATGATTATGTGTTTATTTGATGTTATATCTATAGATCTATGTTTATTGCATGAAATTGGAGTCGAATGCATAATCACCTAAATAGATCCGTTCTAGGACCTGTTTGGTTTCCGTGTCTTCCGCTGCGGTAGTCCCAACAACTGGTATCAGAGCCAATTTTTAGGCTCTGATTATGTATTTGATTAATTGAATTTTTCGAAAATTATAGTGTAAAAACTTGGGATTTTCGAAAATAATGCAATATGTGTTGGATCTATGTTTTTCTTGATTTTATTTTTGGATCTATGATATGATGTTCTAGATCGATGAAAGAATATTATGAATCTTGAATTTTATTCAAGTTTTTCACAAAAATATTCTAGATCTATGATGAACATCATTAGATCTATATATTCTAAGTAATATGTACTAGATTATATGTTTGTTGATTACATATATGTATGTGTTTAAGTGAATATATGTTTTTGAATCAAGAAATAAAGTGGTCCATGATTGAATACTTGGATCGATGAAAGAATATTATGAATCTCGAATTTTATTTGAGTTTTTCACAAGAATATTCTAGATCTAAGCAAGTATTCATTAGATCTATAGTTTTATGTTCTTAATATGCTAGATCTATTTAAATTGCTAAATGCTAGATGTTTAAATATGCATATTTGATATGAACATAAAAGATTGTTACAAATTAAGAAACGATTAATTAAGATTTAAGATCGCGGTCAAGCGTAGCGACCGCGATGAATCGAGTTAATTAAAAATCGAAAAACAAAAAAAAAAAATTAAAAAAAATTTTGAACTAGGGTTTCGAAAAACCCTAGCTTCACGCCGACCGGGAATCGCGACGGAGAAGGAGCTCGGGGCGGCGGCCGGCGATGGTCGTCGACCAGAGGGAGCTCCAGTCCAGTGGGAGAGGCGGCAGACGGCGAGCAGGCGGCGGAGCTGTCGGAGGCGCGTCGGATCGATCTCGATCCGACGGCGTGGGCCTCCGGCGGCTGCTGCAGCGGCTGTCTGACGACGACGGCGCTGGAGGCGACGAATCGGCGAGGCGGCGGCGCTGGAGGCGCGTCGGGTCTGCCAAGATCCGGCGACGTGGGCCTCCTTCGTCGCTGCAGAGGCTGATCGACGCTTGCGGTGGCCAAACTCGGCGTTTCCAGGCGACGGCGGCGGTGGCGTGCGGTGGTTCCAGTTGGCGGTCGACGCCGGAGCAGTTCCCGACGGGCCAGAGGCGGCGGCGGTGGCCAGACGCGGCAGCGGCGGCTGCTGCGAGGCCCGTGGCGGCCCAAACCCTAATTAGGGTTTTGGGTTGCGTCGTCTCGTCTCTTTGTTTTTCGTGTTTTCGTTTCGTTTCTTAACACGCAAGCTATTTATAATTGTGGTTTAAAATCCTAAACCTAGAATAATTAAAATATCTTGTGGGAATTAGAATGATTTTGCAATTAAGTCAAGATTCTAATTTAAAGAGAATAATTGCCTTCTTTAAAATTTGCCAATTGAATAATTAGTCAAATAATTGATTTAATTTGTTAATTAGTTGATTTTGGTGGATTGTTTCCATCTAGATAATATCATGGTAATTAACATAAGGAAATTCAATATTTGTTTGATCTAATTTTTGGCTTTTCCTTAATTGGATGGAATTTTAAAGAATATTCTCTTAATATGCTTTCATGTTTTAATTTTAAGGTTTAATTGAAAATTGTCTATATTTTATTTGGTGTGTTATGGAATTATTTCCTAGATATATACCTAAGGAAAAGACATGAGTTTTTCAATTGTTTTAAACCTTTAAAATTTTCGAAAATTACATGTATAATAATTGGATGGATTTTAATTGGAATCCTATTCCTAGTTTGAATTTTGTCTTTAATATGATGTAGGTGAATTTTATTTCATCTAGATAACATCGGTTTAATTAAAGAAGTGAAAAATTCATTTGGCATTAACATGCTACTTAAATCCTAAATTATTAAAGTGTTAAATGATTAATTGGATTTTAATTGGAATTCAATTCCTAGTTTAATTTGAATTTTATCTTTAATTTTGATGAAGGTGAATTTGTTTCATCTAGATAACATCAAATGTGATTTAAAGGTATGAAAATTCATAGAGCATTAATTTTGCTATTAAAATCCTTAATTATTTATTAAGTTGAATTTTGTCTTTAATTTTGATGAAGGTGAATTTTATTTCATCTAGAAAACATCATTTTGAATTAAAGATGTAATAAGATTCTTCTTGTCATGTGATTTTATTTGAAAGCTATGAGAATTTTAATTCTCAAATTTAATTGGTGTGTTTTAAATGGATTTAGTCTTAATTGGATAAATGCGGATTTATATATCCAAGTGGGCATTTTAAATTGAGACTTAGCTAATCTTTTATGATATACACCTAGACATTAATTTTAGGATAAGGATGGATTAATTCTATCTAAGTAAATCCTAATAGTATTAAAAGGTAATTCTAATAATCAAGATACGTTATTTTAACTAATAATGTATGATTGTTTAAGATTGGACTTAATGTCTAGATAATCTTGTTTATGTGAAGATAGAATTTTAATTCTATCTATTTATTTTAGATGCTTAATTAAATGATCAAGTTTCGTCATTATGTTTATGTGAACCTTATGTAAATGTGTTTACATGTTTTATTGATGAATGATGGATATTTAATTTGAGTTATGATTTTATTTGTTAAAATCTAGTTTAACTCGTGCATCGCCTATGTACTTATTGCCTTGCATGCATAGCTAGTACATGTTTAATTATTCTTTGAATGTGGATACCTGCCTTATCTGCTTAAGTGATAATTAAACTATTAAAACCACCAACAAGAAAATATGAAGCGATAATTACAACACGTTTGTATATGGCCTCCATAAAATTGGTCTTAGTGCGAAGTAGTGACCGGCCTGTCTTTACGGGAGGAACATTACCAGTTCGTAAGTTTTGACTTCTCTAGATAAAGGTTATTAAAATCGTAAAATTAGTTTTTCAGTAATATCGCGACTGGTCTTTACCGGAGCAATATTGCTGCGAAATTATAAGGATTGTATTTTAATAATGCTTAGAGGGAGCTATAGGAGGAGGTGCTTGTCCGGTTCGACCTTTCTTTAGAGGAGTTCACGCACAAGTAAAGAATCCTTAGTGCTTAATTTTATGGTTATACGCTTTAGCATTGTTAGTCAGCCATGCCATTCTTATGGTCTCTGGACTATCTGTCGACATTGTGGCCAGTAAAAATAATGAATTTCTTGCATGAATAAGACTCGGCTTCCTAGTAGAAGAACGTTTGTGCTTGATTTTTGTGGATGTAAAATTGATGAATTGTTTTGTGGTTATTTGCAATTCCTTGAAATTTTACATGTTTATATTATTGGTATTTATTCTCAGCTTGAACGAAAGATGATTGATACTTGGGATATTTACTATGCCATACTTAGTTCGAGGAAGCATGACTCTGAATTGTTTAAGGAATGGAAAAGTAAGCTTGATGTTGATCGTTTGATCAATGACTTGAGGTTGATTCTCAGCAAGAATCGTCCGCCCACATACCATCTACAAGGAGAGGACAAGGAGTTTCGTGATCAGTGGCATACCGCGGAATGTCATCTCAAGGGCTTCCTTTTAGCCGGTGTTGGCAATGCCCTTGAGAGGTTTGACAAACCCAAAAGGCCGTTGGTCAACAAGCCCAAGTGGTTTGAAGAAAAGTCCTCTAAGGTAAGAGCTGGTCGCGCTGTGGAGCATTTAAGGAGTGAGGTATTGGAAGAGGGCCATGATGTGGGCAAATACGTCCTAGTCATGCATGGCTATTTCCATGAACTTCTATTATCGGGGGGGAAAGTTGACCCAGAAACCCAGAAGATAATGATCCTTGATGGGCTTCCAGATAGCTTTAATGAAGTCAGAGATGAAATTTTGTTTAGCGACAAAACGTTTTCAATTCTGGAACTTTATAACAAGCTTGTGAATGCTCAAACTGAGATGAGAAAAAGGGGTGGACTTTTGAGATGATCATGTTCAAGTCAGAAGAGTTTATTTTTGCTTTTATGTTTACATTGTTGAATTTTAAGAGTTTTTGATATTGTTTGGTTTTGATATCATATGGATTATTGATATGGAATTTTATTCCTAGTTTATCAATTGTGTTTTTGGATTATCGATGTCATTTTATAATGCTTGCATTATTAGATAAATGAAGTTTTGATTATCCAATTATTTATGACATCAAATGTAACATGGTTAATATCAAAATGTTTACTTGTGATTAAATTTGTTGATTCAATTATTATGAAGTTTTCTTCTAGAAATATTGATTATTAAGTTTCTTTAATCCTTAAGTCTTTTGAACCATTATTTTGTTGATGAGTCAATAGAACATTAATGTTCGACATGGATTCAATACAAAATAAAATGATCTTATGATCGCGTTTGTTCAAATAAAGGTGTAAGAAAAATAATCACAATAATTGATTACAAGACAAGTAAATTAAATTCAACTAGAAACAAGATAAGTATTTATTATAAATACTAGAAATTCTTGTATAGTAAATATAGTGTGCACATTAAATTTATTTTAATGTTCCAAGCCTAGAGTTGACTATTTGATTAGTTATTGTTTTATTTATTTTGTTGTGAAAGTGATAATTAAAATAGTGGGAGCTTTTCTTAAATGAATGATTAAATTCTAAGTGTTTAATAAGAGCTTCATAGCTCATTTTATTAAACTAGGATGAATTTAACTCCAAGCACTATTTAAATTGTTTTAATAGCCTTAAAGAATATTGAGACTAGTATTTTTCTACTTTTAAAAGTGGGAGCTAAATTTTGTCTCATAGAATATTCATAAATGGAATTAAGGTAATGTTTGATAGAGTTAAAAGGGTTCACACCCTAGAATGAAAGAAGTGATGAATTGCACACTTTCTAAGACTCTAATAACATTAAAAGACATTTCCAAGTTAGCTATTAAAATTAGAATTACTTTTGGATTTCCAAAGAAAGTATTTCTAAAGATCACAACAAATGGTTAAATAAATGAACTCTTGGAATTTATGACTATAAAACAAAGAATGCAATCATTCGGTTTTATTTTGTCATAAGGACTAATTTCCAATTAGTCATTGTGATGAGGTAATTATGTTCATGCATAAATTTACATCACAAGTTATATAGCAAGGATAATACCAAGTTAGGTTGGTATTATATAATTAAAGTTTTGGGAATCATATTCGACATGATTAAAACTTTATATTTGCTATAAGTATTCTACTTTAATTAGTAGAAATTCAGAAGGATCAAAATAGTGGATTTTGATAGAGGAATATGTATAAGTGCACTTGAGAAAGGCACATAAAATTATTCCACTGGATCAAAGGGCCTAGAAATATTTTGATCAAATAATCGTGCTCCTTAGCAAGAATTAAGGTTATAAATTACAAGTATATTTTCGTTTTATGTACTCTAGCAAACTATGTTGGTAGATTCTTTTAAAGAATTATAGTTTTGAGTACATAGTGGCCAAAGCCTGCTTTGAGTATAAGTGGGAGAAAATGTGTGTGAATGTGTAGCACAAGGCCAATAAAGCGGTTGGTATACTCGAAAGCATCCTTTGAGTATAAGTGGGAGATTGTTGGGGTTTGTATACTAAAAGATGCTTCGAGCGTACATGCCTTTGTACAGTCAGCTTGTGCATGTATACGAGAAACGCCACATCCACTTGTTTACCTATTTATGAGAATAAATAATATAATATAAATGGTTTATTATTGAAATATGATAAACAAGTCTAAGGCTTTTTACTAAGAAGGTCAAGTAGGGAAATTCGATGAATCTCCTCATGAGTTTTCCAGTAGGGGACTTGGCCAGATCTAGTAAGAAGAAAAACGTATTCACAACCTAGATAGGCTTTGGCTACCTATTGGAACGGTTGCGGTGTTTGTGATAATTCTCTCTTACCTAAGAAGAGATTAGTAACACCGGTGTGGTAAAGCACTGAAAGGATCTAATCCGAAATGTATTCTTTATTGCTATCTACTGAAAGAATATATTTCAGAAAGTTTAGTATTTTCTAGTCTATGATATTAATATCAATATTGTTTATTCAATCAAACGCCACTTTGACTTATCAATATGTGAGAGTTTGTACGTAACTCAAGTTCATGATATCTTGGGTGGTAGTAATTGAATAACATGAAGGTATTGGAATATTATTTCATAGAATTCGCGTGCCCAGTGTGGTATGATTAAATCCCTAAGGGGTGATCCCCAAGAGGTGTTTGAAAGAGGAATTTATTATTCAGAAAACTGCGCAGTTGGAATTTATTCCACGAATAATAAATAAAGTTTCAAACTAGAAAAACTCTTTGGAGAATTAATTTAATTCTAGTCACATAGCAGACAAAAGAATTAAATTGACGGATCAAGATAATCTTAAACGCGGGAAATATTATAAAATAAAATGGACCCAAGTTATTTGTAATTTGGTGATTTAAGTGGGAGTGCAATATTATTCTTTAGTGGAATAAAATAATATTCCATTGATAATATATTAAATCATGGGTCATTTGATTTAATTAGTAATTTATCTAATGGGTGAGCCCAACACTTAAGTCATTCCATGGATCCCCTTACTAGCCCAATAAGGTCCACTATAAATAATGAATGAAAGGGAAACCCTAGCACACAATCCAAGACAACACAAAACCCTAACCCTAGTGCCTAGAAATCGGCGCCTCCTTCCTCTCCTCTTGGTCTCGATTTTCGAGCCATAGTTGTGGGAGAATTAGGGTTTTGATTATTGTTCTTGATCTATCCTAATTCATAGGATTAGATCTAGACAATTTGGTGTTTGTATTGGGTTTCCCTAGATCCATTCAAAGTTATTTAATTGGTTTTCTAAGATCCGCCCACACGGATGGAGAATCAAGGACGAGGGAATAGTACGGAAGATTCGTGGTCGATAAACCAAGGATCTCCGGGTGGTGCAGCTAGCAACGTCAATCCAATGATGGATTATGAGGTAACAATCGAATCTACATCGAATATGCATGATTATGTGTTTATTTGATGTTATATCTATAGATCTATGTTAATTGCATGAAATTGGAGTCGAATGCATAATCACCTAAATAGATCCGTTCTAGGACCTGTTTGGTTTCCGTGTCTTCCGCTGCGGTAGTCCCAACAGTTTTACCGTTTAATTTAAGTTTAAGCATTTTAATCGATGGATCTTGAGTTTGAATTTATGAATCTGAAGTTTTAGTTATGGTGTCTGTGTTCATATGATTTTTGTCAATACTTGGTGAGGAAGAAAACGTCAAAATCAACTTTATTGGACCACTTTTACTTTTAAGTTACTTTTGCTTTTGTTCCCTACTTTTCAGATGTACTATCCAGACCTGTCAGAAAGCCCCCAGCCATCAGATATACCTTGTTGTCTAAATTTCCTCTTTTAGTAACTGTCCACTTTCCATATGTCTCTGATACACCTTGTCCCCTATTTTCACGAACACTCCCACATGTCTGTTATTTTCCCGCCTACTAGTCAGTAGAGTACCACCTTTATTTCCCGTCTAGGTAAAATCTCAACCCAAGCGTGGTAGCTAACCAAAACACCCAGGAAAGTCACCACAGTTATCAAAACGTGTCCATCCTCGTGGGATTCGACCCTTACCTCCATTATACTAGCCAGTAGAAGTGGGTTGAGGAAACTTGTTTGAAGCCAGGTCCCGGTTATCGTACCAACGACTCAGCTGGGTCGGGAATCTCTTCCTGATCAGTTGGATACACTCCAAAATTACATACGATAAACCACAAAACACCCGAAAGAGTGGAAAGGAAACCTAGGCACTTTCAAAATGGCGCCGTTGCCGGGGATGGATGGCGTTCATACCTGTTATTGTGTGTGATCTTTTTGGTGTACATACTGTTTATAATTTTTCTTTTCTTTTTGTTTTCAGTTTATGAGAAGTGGCTCGGCTCCTGGCCAGTGGAGACCAAGGATACTTCCCCGAGGAACAATACTCGTTACCACTCGTTCTGGCCTGTCGACAGCACTGTCCGACCTAGGCACGAGTAGCGACGAAGAAAAAGAGGAGCTAGAGTACCAACTCCCGGAGCTTCCACCCCAGCCAGTAAGAACACTAGTGAGGATGGCTGACCATGGTGAGGACGATCCCGAGCTCGCAACACTTACCGCACACGCCGACGGAGATCCCCCACAAGCCATAGTGGTCACCCCAGGCCAGACCGCCTGTGATGTGAAACCCCACGTTATCGCAATCTTACCGACTTACTGTGGGAAGAGCTACGAGGGACCATACGAATTCTTAAATGAGTTCTGCAAAATCTGTAAGGCACAGAGGCGGCCAGCAGGAGCGAGCGAGGACGATTACAGACTGAAAGCCCTACCTTTTGTCCTGAAGGGAGAGGCCAACACTTGGTTCATGCGCCTGCCAGCCGACTCTATCAATACATGGGCTGATTTCAAGTCAGTTTTCCTAGCCGAGTTTTTCCCGTCTTCAAAGACAAGTGCATTGAAGAGGAAAATATCGTGCATAAGGCAAGAATATGATGAAACCCTGAGCGAGTACTGGGAGAAGTACATGAGCCTTCTGGAGTCATGCCCCAACCATCGCATGAAGGAGATAGAGGTGCACCACACCTTCTATGAAGGGATGAACAAGGAAACCAAGGATCTGGCGAATTCATCATCTGGAGGCGATTTCACCCAGTTGAGAGTAAGTGAAGCCAAGAAGGTGTTACGTAAGCTGTTGAATGCAAAGAAGACATACGACAACGCTAGAGATGGGTACAGCAGAGAAAGGGTAGCGAGTGCTTCGGCTACTGACCAGGAGGAACGGATGGACTTGAAGATGGAGGAATTAAAGAAGGAATTGCTGACTGCAATCAAGCAGAACACTCCACCACCTTCTCCAACTGGAGGCCAAGAAGCCCCAGCACTACCATATGATCAGCCGGACAACTCGCTGGATGTGGAGCAAGCAAATGCCGCAGGATACTACAATTCCAACGGCAATTGGATTCCGGGGAAACAAAGAGATGCACCGTGGAGGGACCACCAAAATTTCCGATGGGGAGATGGAAATCAGAATCAGAACCAAAATCAGGCTCCAAATCAACCCAACCCCCAACCGAACCAATATCCCAACCGTGGCCCAACAAACCCTGACTACCAGTCTAACTGGGTAGGAAGAAACCAGCATCCTCAGAACCAAAACTCTCAAAACCAGAACCCGAACCCTACCTATGTGCCACCCCATCAGCGAAACTCTCAAAACCAAAACCAAAACCAAAACCAAAACCAATTTAACCCAGGGCCTCAACATAACACCCACCACCAAAACCAAAGTCAGTACCAGCACAACCACGACCAGTATAACCCTCCTGCCCAGTATAACCAGTACCCACCGAACCAAAACCAACAAAATTTCTCAGGCTACCAGTCAAACCCACCACCTCAGTATAACCAGCACCAGAGCTCAAACCAATTCCATCACCCAAACAGGTCGAGGAGGTCTATGGAGGACATGATGGGGGAGATGCTTGCCTCGCAGCAAAGCATTAAAAATGACTTGCAGTCCAGTAATGAAACAATGCAAGGAATGCAAAGTGCCCAGAAGGAGCATAGGGCAAATATGGATATGATGAACAGGCAGTTGGCCCAGCTCGCTAACTCGGTGGGCGAAATGAAAGGGAACTCAGGGAAACTCCCATCTACAGTCCATGTACCTGAAAAGGCAAATGTGAGCAAAATTACACTGCGGTCCGGGACAGCCTATAATGGACCTCAGCTCAAGAACCCTGTTGGGGAGTCTAGTAGAGAAGGGGTGCTGAGCGACGTCATCCCAGCGGAAGAGCTCAAGAGGCCTCTGCCTCAGATGGAGGATCCGTTTTTTCTAAACAAGGAGCCTACCGTGGAAGGAAAGGAGGGAGAAACACAACCTGGAAATGAGCAGCCGGGAGGAGTGATGCCTACATCGGAACCTCCAACCCAGGAGAAGCCAAAGGGAATTCCACAAGGACTGACTGGAGAGGCTAAGGGAGAAAAACCGTTTCCATATCGGTTTGTGACGAAGAGGAAGAAAGAAAACCCTGTAGATTTCATGTCGATCTTTGGGAAGCTGGATGTCACCATACCATTCCTCCAAGCCGTGAGACTGCCCCCTCTGGGGAAGTTTATAAAGGAGTTCATAGCCGGGAAGGCCCAGGAGGATGGAAAGATCATGGTGGAGGGAATAGCGTCAGCCATTGTACAGGAGAAGCTACCACCCAAGAGAGCCGACCCAGGTATGTTTACCCTACCCATAACAATTGGAGATGTGAAAATCGAGCATGCAATGTGTGATCTAGGAGCATCTATCAATGTTATGCCGTTATCCATTTATAATCGGTTAAAGGGGGTAAAATTGTCGAATACTAGGGTGTTGATCCAACTGGCTGATAGGTCATGTATCAATCCTGAGGGTGTGTTAGAAAATGTATTGGTCAGGATACAGAACTTTACTTATCCCGCTGATTTTTATGTCATTAAAATGAGTGAACCAGAAGCTAGGGAGTCTAGCGGGATATTGTTAGGAAGACCATTTTTAAGAACGGCTAAAACAATTGTGGATATGGCCGAGGGGACAATATGCATTGACTTTAATGGTGAGAAATTTGTCTTTGACATCAATGAAGCCATGAAAAAACCAATAGATTCTGAAAATCTATGTTATGTTGATGTAATTGACCCCTTAGTCCAAGAATTTCTTGAGACCGAATTATTGCAGGAAAAACTCCAAGCCTTGGATGTGTATGCCCAGGTTGATGTGGAAGCAGCTGCATGGTGTGATCTGATCAGTAGCCGGGGGTTAACTGACGAAGAGATCGAAGAAGCAATTACGGAATTCTGTCAGAAGTCAGAACTAGCAGGATCCGTAGGGGCCGTGGTACCGGCCAGTATGGAGGAAAAATCAGATGCTGAACAAGAACAAGAGGAGGATTCAAAGAAGAACCCTCTACCTACAGACACACTACCCCCGCAAGTGGAGTTGAAAAAGTTGCCAGCGAACCTTAAGTATGCCTACCTAGGGGAGGAAGACTCATTCCCTGTAATCATCAACAGCGGGCTGACTGAAGAGCAAGAGGCAAGACTACTAACTGTGCTGGGCAAAAACAAGAAGGCTATTGGATGGAGCCTTACGGACCTGGTAGGTATAAGCCCGGACGTCTGCATGCACCACATTAGGCTAGAGGATGGAGCCAAGGCGCATAGAGATTCTCAAAGAAAGGTGAACCCAAACATGCGAGAAGAGATACTGAAGGAAATCTTGAAGTTGCTCTCACTGGGCATTATATACTCGGTGCCAGATAGTGAATGGGTTAGCCCAATCCATATGGTCCCCAAGAAGTCAGGGATCCAGGTGATTAAGAATGAGAGAAATGAGCTAGTGCCCACCAGACTAGTTACCGGGTGGCGAATGTGCATAGATTACCGGAAGCTGAACAATGCAACCAGGAAGGACCATTTTCCCCTGCCATTCATCGATCAAATGCTGGAGCGACTGGCTGGGAGGAAGTACTTCTGCTTTTTGGATGGGTACAGTGGTTACTTTCAAATCTATGTGGACCCGGAGGACCAGGATAAGACCACGTTCACTTGCCCGTTTGGAACCTATGCGTATAGGCGTATGCCATTTGGTCTATGCAACGCCCCCGGTACTTTCCAACGGTGCATGATGAGCATATTCTCGGATTTGATTGAAGATTGTATAGAGATCTTTATGGATGATTTCACTGTCTATGGAGACTCTTTCGACTCGTGCTTGCAACATTTGGATGTGGTGCTAGAAAGGTGTCAAGCAAAGAGTCTGGTTTTAAATTTTGAGAAATGCCACTTTATGGTTACAGAAGGAATTGTTTTAGGACACGTGGTGTCAGAAAAGGGGATCCAGGTGGATCAAGCTAAAGTGGATGTCATATCCAAACTACCCTTCCCTACTGATCAGAAAGGAATAAGAGGTTTCCTTGGCCATGCTGGATTTTATCGAAGATTTATCAAGGATTTCGCCAAGATTGCCCAACCTCTTACCAGGCTTCTCCAGAACGAGGTGGAGTTCGTCTTCGATGAGCATTGCAAGGCTGCTTTCAACCTCCTTAAGGAAAAATTGATTTCTGCACCGATCATTCAGGCTCCTGACTGGGATCACCCCTTCGAGGTGATGTGCGATGCTAGTGACTATGCAGTGGGGGCCGTACTGGGTCAGAAGATCGATGGGAAAAGGTACGTGATATTCTATGCATCAAAAACCCTGAATCAAGCCCAACGGAATTATGACACCACCGAGAAGGAGATGTTGGCGGTTGTCTATTCATTCGAGAAGTTCAGGCAGTACCTACTGGGATCCAGAGTCATCGTCTATACTGATCATGCGGCGATCAAGTATCTCATTGCGAAGAAGGAGTCAAAGCCCCGACTAATCAGATGGGTGCTGCTTTTACAAGAATTCGACTGGGAGGTAGAAGACAAGAAGGGAGTTGAGAACAAGGTAGCGGACCACTTGAGCAGAATAATACAAGAAGGGAACAGTGAAGATGTAAGGGATCGATTCCCGGAAGAGCATTTATGTGAAGTAATTTTCTCCGCAAGGAAGATCGATTGGGAAGAAGTGATGAGACTCACTGGTCAGGACGCAACAACCAAGGGCAAGGAGAAAGTGGGACAGGAACCCTGGTATGCGGACTTGGCAAACTACCTAGTAACAGGAGAGCTGCCAATGGTGCCAAACGTGACAAAGGCTCAGAGGATGAAGATCAAGAGCGAAGCAAAGTATTATTTCTGGGACGACCCATACTTGTGGAAGGCAGGAGCAGACCAGGTCATTAGAAGATGTGTTCCTGACTGGGAGCAACGGGATGTACTGACGCACTGCCACTCCTTGGCATGTGGAGGACATTTCGGGCCAAGGAAGACTGCCAGAAAAGTGCTAGATAGCGGATTCTACTGGCCGACCCTGAATAGAGATGCATACGAGTTCTGCAAGGGCTGTGACCGTTGCCAACTGACCGGTGGGATCTCCGCGAGGGATGAAATGCCGCAAGTTCCAGTAATAGTTTGTGAGGTGTTCGACATCTGGGGTATGGACTTCATGGGTCCTTTTCCCTCATCTTATGGGAACTCCTACATCCTGGTGGCAGTTGACTACGTATCAAAATGGATAGAAGCCAAGGCTACAAGCACTTGTGAATCTAAGGAAGTCACCAAGTTCCTCAAGAGTCATATATTCAGCCGATTTGGGATACCAAGGGCAATCATCTCCGATCAAGGGACTCACTTCTGCAACCGAACGGTCGAAGCATTGATGAAGAAGTACGGAGTTCATCACCGCCTATCCAGTCCTTACCACCCTCAAGCCAACGGGCAAGCAGAGATCTCAAACAGGGAAATAAAGAGCATTTTAGAGAAGACAGTCAACCCCTCCAGAAAAGATTGGAGCACAAGGTTGGAAGATGCTCTGTGGGCATATCGGACAGCCTACAAAACTCCTATAGGAATGTCCCCCTATCGCATCGTCTTTGGGAAGATGTGTCACTTGCCAGTGGGAATTGAACACCGAGCATACTGGGCAGTACAACAGGTTAATGTGGATGCTAAGGCCTGTGAAGAGGAAAGGAAGCTACAACTACAAGAGCTGGAAGAACTCAGATTGGAGTCGTTCGACTCAGCCATGTGGTACAAGGAGAAAACAAAGATGTGGCACGACAAAAATCTGAGAACCAAGGATCTCCAAGTTGGTCAGAAAGTACTACTCTTCCAGTCAAGACTGAAGCTAATGCCTGGGAAGCTCAAATCCAAATGGGCAGGACCTTACATTATCACTGCATTACATTTCAGGGAGTATCCCTAACTCTGAATGAAGAGGTGTGTGTAGTGGAAGAAATTCCACTACACTTTAAGAGCATCTAAATGACCAGTAGGAAAGGGATTTGAAGTTCCACCTGGTCAACGTCATATGTATTGTACTTACTGACCGGGTAAAACTTCAAATACCCTTAGTAATGATGTAAATATTGTAAATATTTGGTAATTTAATTTAAGTTAAGAAGGAAAAACAACAAAAAGATTTTTTCGGATCTTAAATATTAATTCGGAGTTCGTACTGACCACGAGGATACCACTTGGGTGAAACTCTGAATTATATTAAAGAGCCATTTATTTACTTTTTTTCTATTTCTAGCTAATTGAGAAGAGGGAGTTGAGTAAAGTTTGAATTTTGGGGTGTTGCAGCTTTGCAGGCGAGTGCAGAGGCTGGGAGGCGCGTGAAGCAAGGACGTGACAAGCAACGTCCAATCAGCTGCCAGCAAGCGCAACCGCCTTCCACACGAAGCGTCTCAACCGGGCGACCGTTTACAACCGGTCAAAACCCTCAACTACCCACCCCTCTATAAAACACCCCACCGCCTACTCCCCTTCACTTTACAAACCCTTACCTGCATTCTCTCACCCACAACCACCACCCCACTCCGAAAACCACCACCCACTACAGAAACCACCGCAAACCACCACCGGTACAGTCATGGCAAAGAGAAAGGCAACCAACAACCCGGCATCTACCACCGGCGAAGCCTCGTCAGAACTCCAGCCAGCAGCCGAGTCGCGGCCGCCAAGCCCACAACGATCACAACCACCGCCGACGACACAAATTCCGGCGATGGTTCCTTTAGACGCACTGGCGGCGTTTCTAAGGCAACAAGACCCCAACAGAGACTGGACAACAACCCTAGCCGGATTTAGCCTAACCGGAGGAATGCCGGCGACATCAAACCCTACCCCAACTGCAACCACAGAAAACCCACCCACCACCACCCCAAAAACCTCAATTCCAACGTCCGAAAATATTTCCCCAACAATTGCTGCACAATCAGAACCCTCCCACCCTTCTCCCATACACCAACAAACAGAGCCGCTGGACGTCAGCCCTCTTTCCGCCTATCAAGATCCCAACTGGGGAGAAACAGAAGACAAGGAGAGTGGAGGGAGAGCAAGCGAGAGCGAGAAAGGTGAAGCAGAGGAGATAATGGCCACTGAGGCCAAAATCGATGAAGCAGAGAGGGAGGGGATAGATCTGAACGCAATGGACAAGAAGCAAGGGTTAATGACGGAAGATGAATTCCAAGCGGTTTTGGGCAAGGGGGATAGGATCGTGGTAAACCCCGAAGGGGTGGCTGAGGTACTGGACCTCGCATCCCAGGCAGTAGGGAAGGGGGAAGCAACAAAGGAAGCGGAAAGGTCGGAAGGGGTAGCCCACCAATCAGTAGAGGAGAAGACAGACGAACAACCGAAAAGGGCCGAACAACTTGAGGAGGAGAGGCAAGAGCCAGACACACATCAAGAGGAAGCCTCAGTGGTAACTAAACCCAAACCAGTAAAGAGGAGGCTAGTGTTGAAAAACGACCCCAAGGCAGAAAGGCAGAAACCCCAAAGAGTGTCACAGAGATGCTTAGGAAAGTGGACGTCCAACAAGGCAGGAGCAAACACAGCAGCAGATGCAGTGGAGGTTTCGAGTGATGACGAGAAGACTACTCCTACAAAACCTGGGGAGGAGCCCTCGAATGCTAGCCAGGAGGACACCCAAATGGCAACAGGGACAGTATCAGCAACGCCGACTGACCAGGAGGAGAATACTGACAAGGTGGCTGAGGGTCTGGACCTCGCATCAGAGTCAGTAGGTCGGGAGGAGGCAGCAAGAAGTGATACTAGTGCCCGCATGGTGGCCGAGCCTACCGCCCAGGAGGACACTTCAACACAAGCCGACGAGGAAGCAGAGGCAATGGATATCGAAAAAAACCAAGTACATTCAAGAAAGGAAGAGGAAGGGGAAAGCCCCTGTCAAGAAGAAACAAGTCATGAAGAAACAGCGCACTGCCAATGCAAGCATAGTGATCAGAGAGCCGGAAGAGAAAGAGAGATCAAGCGACACCGACTACACTTCCAGCGAGGATTCTGACTCAGAGAGTGATATCTCTCTGGAAGGAGAAGACTATCATGAGCAGCAGCTCCCCGACAACCACCTTGAACTAGTCCACCCTCCGGTAGAGAGGATCGTGTACCGGCGGTGGAGGGTAACGCTCACTGATGAGCTTATGGAGGACATGAAGCACTACGACACCAAAAAGCTTCAAGACGCATTTGACGACAAGGATGACAGTAGCAAGCAAGTCAAATGCGGAAAGGTACTCCATATACCCTCTTTGGATGAGTTGTCTGTTCGTGATTCCTTCCTGGCCAGTATGGAAGCATTGGGTTTTGAATGGCTGTTAGAGAATAGGGACCCAGAGATATCTGTGAGATTAGCGAAGGAGTTCTTCACCACGTTTAGGTTCCAACTCACTACGGACCTAGACGAGGTGTCAATCTCCTTTAGGATATTCGGTGGAGAACTGTCGATGAGTCTGATAGAGTGGACTGTGCGATTGGGTATGTGTAGCCTGGAGGAGGCTATAGGTCCGGACTGGAGAAGCCGTGAGAGGGGGGTACCGAGGCGACATATAGAATTTGAGCCCCAGGAAGCCTGGGAGGAGCTAACCCACCCCAATGCTGGCCAGTTCGCCTCCACAAAATCCAGATCCACCCACTTCAACAATTCCATGCTGCGATTGGTGCAGCTCTACTTAGGCTATAACCTACTGGGGCAGAGCAACTCAGCTGCAAGAACGTCCATGACCGAATTGTACTTGGTATGGTGCGCTAAGCATGGAAGGAAACTGCACCTAGGGTTTTGGACAGCCTACCAATGCCACCTGATAGCCACCTACCCAGCCAGAAACTTGTCGCTCTGCCACATACTAGGAGCCTTCGTGCGCAACAACATCATCATAACAGAGGCAGAGGACCTGTCTCCAATGTACATGGTCGACGCTCCTGGCCTATTTGATATACCCTTCTTCGTCCGCACCAACTTGGTATACTACAGAGAAGGTGTACCCCAGTTCTACCCAATGGGAGAAGCCCCTGGAGGAAGGGCACAACAAGGCCAGGAGGTGCAAGCTGCCCAGATCGACCAAGCGCAGAGGCTGAGGCAAGAAAATCTGGAGCGGGCAGTGACTGAGCTGGCTGAGGAGAATAGACAATCGCGGGCAGAGATGGCGAAACTGACAGCCCTAATGGAGAGCGTCCTAAAGGAGTTGGCAAGAGGGAAAGCAAGCAGTGGAGCTGGAACAAGCGGACATGGAGGACAGGAAGAAGAACCCACCGGACCTGAGGAAGAAGACGGCGATGGACAACAGGAGGATGATGACAACCAACCCGGACCTACTGAAGAAGAACCAACGGACCCACCTGCACAGAACCCTGCCCCAAGAAGGAGCAGGAGGAACATCTGACCGAACCACCCCCAACTGACCAGTTAGTTTTCTTTTTAATTTTTAAGTTTTTCTTTTGTTTATGTTTTCGTACTTTTATTAAATAGGTAGATTTATGTGTTTTAATTGTATGCAAACCCCATTCATAACACTTAGCCTATTTAATAGTCTAAGTGTGAGAAGTAAAGGGTTTGCTACTTTTTGTGCATATTGTTATTATGTTTTTCTTTGTGTTTTGTCGTGGGCATGTTACCTCACACTTAGCCTACTGCGTAGTCTAAGTGTGAGGAGTTTATATGTTTATATTTCATGTTTGTAAATATTTTGCTCTGTTTTGTTTATAAATCTAGTTATATATCTGAAACTCTCCCACTTAGCCTATTGCATAGTCTAAGTGTGAGAAGTTTTTAGATATAATATGTGTTTGTTATAAGTGTGTGTCTGTCATACTAGCCATTCCCAATTTTCACTTCACAGCCCGTATCTGGGGCAGACACTTGTGAAGTGAGAGGGGGGAGCAAATGGCCAGTATGACATGTATATATGTGTTATTTGAGTCAGTGCATGTTAGTTTTTTTTTAGGTTTGTTTAGGTCTAGGAATTATGTGTTATGTTTTATGAATGGGCTTAAAACTCAACTGCCTCGAACTGACGGTGAGGGGAATTGAGGGAGATAAGGCATGCCGGAAAACAGAAACCACCCCCTCCAGTAACCCCTAGTCAGTATAGATGATGCAAGTATGAAGGAAAAACCCATCCCTTAGGTCAGACACGAAAGCCCTCTTAAAAGGTGAGTTAGAAACCCCAAAGTGGAACTACTTTCCACTAAATACTGAAAAAAAGAAGAGAGGCTACCACATGATGTCTAGGGCAAGGTGACCGCGTGTAGCAAACCCTGAAGGCAGTAGGAAAACCCCCCCCCCCCAAAAAAAAATAAAAAATAAAAAACTACTACCCTTAGAACCCCATTTTCTAGCCTGACTTATACCCCGAAATAACCCATCAGCCACTGGAACTGTGTGCGTGCAAGGCATGAGGCAAGGAAGCAACTGCCCAGGAGGACATACAAAAGGGACCAACTGAAGAAAAGAAAAGCAAAGAAAGAAGGAGAAAATCGATCTGAAGTTTCCAGATCCAAAAAATATAGAAGAAGGAATAAGGGTGGCGAAAGCCTGCTTTGAGTATAAGTGGGAGAAAATGTGTGTGAATGTGTAGCACAAGGCCAATAAAGCGGTTGGTATACTCGAAAGCATCCTTTGAGTATAAGTGGGAGATTGTTGGGGTTTGTATACTAAAAGATGCTTCGAGCGTACATGCCTTTGTACAGTCAGCTTGTGCATGTATACGAGAAACGCCACATCCACTTGTTTACCTATTTATGAGAATAAATAATATAATATAAATGGTTTATTATTGAAATATGATAAACAAGTCTAAGGCTTTTTACTAAGAAGGTCAAGTAGGGAAATTCGATGAATCTCCTCATGAGTTTTCCAGTAGGGGACTTGGCCAGATCTAGTAAGAAGAAAAACGTATTCACAACCTAGATAGGCTTTGGCTACCTATTGGAACGGTTGCGGTGTTTGTGATAATTCTCTCTTACCTAAGAAGAGATTAGTAACACCGGTGTGGTAAAGCACTGAAAGGATCTAATCCGAAATGTATTCTTTATTGCTATCTACTGAAAGAATATATTTCAGAAAGTTTAGTATTTTCTAGTCTATGATATTAATATCAATATTGTTTATTCAATCAAACGCCACTTTGACTTATCAATATGTGAGAGTTTGTACGTAACTCAAGTTCATGATATCTTGGGTGGTAGTAAT
>NC_062970.1:21105016-21135016 GCF_023119035.1 Salvia hispanica
AGGCTTTCACCTGTTGGCAGGCTAAGCAACGTTCCACGAAAGCTGCGACATCTCTCTTCATGCCGTTCCACCAAAAGGACTTCTTCAGATCCTGGTACATCTTTGTGCTCCCGGGGTGAGCAGTGTATGGGGTTTCGTGCGCTTCGCTCATGATCTTGTTCCTAAGACTCTCGTTGTTCGGCACGCACAGTCTCCCTTCAAAGGTGAGAGCGTTATCGGAAGCCTCGCTAAACTGTCCGGACTCACCGGTTCTCACTTCGACTCGAATCTCTTCTAATTTCTCATCTAGCCGTTGAGCTGCAACGATCCTCGTCCTTAGATCAGGTTCTACTACTAACGCGGCGATTCGGCCTTTCACGGTATCGGGTGTTCTAACTACTTCTATCCGCAACTTACTCAACTCTCGCACTAAACTTTCCTCTTCTGTTAGAAAAACAGCGAGTTGCGAATGGTCTCTACGGCTTAAAGCGTCTGCTACTACGTTTGCCTTGCCGGGGTGGTAGTTGATACCACAATCGTAGTCCTTCACTAGCTCGAGCCATCTCCGTTGTCGCATGTTCAGATCCTTCTGCTCGAAGAAGTACTTTAAACTCTTATGGTCCGTAAAGATTTCACACCTAACTCCGTAGAGATGGTGCCTCCAAATCTTTAGGGCATGCACTACTGCGGCTAACTCTAAATCGTGGGTAGGGTAGTTCAACTCGTGCGGTTTCAACTGTCGCGACGCGTAAGCGATCACCTTGTTGTTCTGCATCAACACGCATCCTAATCCGACTTTCGAAGCGTCGGTGTAAACTACGTAGTCGACTCCAAGCTCTGGCACAGCTAACACTGGTGCGGTGGTCAATTTCTCCTTCAAAAGCTGGAAGCTTGCTTCACACTCCGGCGTCCAGTTCACCTTGATTCCTTTCTTGAGCTGCTGGGTCATCGGTCTCGCTATCTTGGAGAATCCTTCTATGAACCTTCGGTAGTATCCTGCCAAACCTAGGAAACTCCGAATCTCGTTCTGCGTCGATGGCGACTTCCACTGTTGTACCGCCTCGACCTTAGCGGGGTCCACTCGGATTCCCTCTGCTGACACGATGTGCCCTAAGAAGTTGACTTCCTTCAGCCAGAATTCACACTTGCTGAATTTGGCGTACAACTTCTCCTTCCTCAACGTCTCCAGCGCGATCCGTAGGTGTTCCGCGTGCTCCTTTTCGTCCTTCGAGTAGACTAAGATGTCATCTATGAACACTAAGACGAACGTATCTAGGTACGGGTGGAAAACGCGGTTCATCAAATCCATAAACACGGCTGGGGCGTTCGTCAGACCGAACGGCATCACCACGAACTCATAGTGACCATATCTGGTACGGAATGCGGTTTTAGGGATATCCTCCTTTCGTACTTTCAGCTGGTGGTATCCGGACTTCAAATCCATCTTAGAGAACACTCCGGCTCCTCGGAGTTGGTCGAACAGGTCATCTATCCTCGGCAAAGGGTATTTGTTCTTGAGGGTCAATTTGTTCAACTCTCTATAGTCGATACACATTCTCATTGACCCATCTTTCTTCTTAACGAAGAGCACCGGTGCGCCCCATGGCGAAACACTGGGCCTAACGAAACCTAAGTCCATGAGCTCTTGCAGCTGAATCTTTAACTCCTCTAACTCCTTAGGTGCCATGCGGTACGGCGCCTTCGATATGGGGGCGGCTCCAGGTTCGAGATCGATCGTAAATTCTAACTGCCTATCTGGCGGCGGTCCAGGTAACTCCTCGGGAAAAACATCGGGAAAATCTCGTACGACAGCAACGTCTTCAAGCCTTGCTTCCTCTTTCTCTTCTCCGTGGAGATAGACAAGGTAGGCCGGGCGTCCTTTCCTCAACATGGCGGTGGCTTGTAACGCAGAGACTACAGCGATTCGTCGGTTCATTGAGATTCCGTGGTACACGGCGGGTTCCATACCCGGGGTTTGTAGGGTTATTAGCCTCTCTTTACAACGGATCGTTGCAAAGTTCGCAGTTAACCAATCCATTCCTAGGATCACGTCAACGTCTCTCATCGTCATAACTCGCAGGTCGTGAGCAACTAACTGAAGTTCTCCTAGTACGATTTCTACGTTCAAGCAAAAACGAGAGATCTCAACCAGTCCTCCTACTGGTGAGGACACCATCATCCTATGTTCAGACTTCCTAGTAGGTAAGCTTAAGGTATGCACACACAACTCAGAGATGAACGAATGAGATGCGCCCGTGTCAAACAAAACAACAATAGGGGTATCAAGGATTTCGCCTATACCTGCTAGGTTTCCACTCTCGGGCTTTCCTTGCTCGGTCTTGGGCTGCTTCTGCTCTATAGCGTACGCTCTAGCCGGGGCTGGAAGTCTTGGGCGGACAGGCTGCTGCAGCCGCAGTTGCTGATTCGGGTTTGCTCCCGAGCTCGTAGGTGGCGCTCTCGGCTGCTGACGGAAACCCTGATGGTTCTGCCTTGGTCCGTTTCCCTTGCTCGGACACTCCCTCGAGAAGTGCCCGTTTCCTCCACAGTTGAAGCATCTATTCGAGTTCGGTCCTCTACACTGCCCGAAATGGTACTTGGCGCAAACGTTACACTGAGGTGGTCTGGCACGGGGGTCGCTCCTTGGATTGAACGAAGTCTGTCCTCCTCCGTTGGGGCGGTATCGCTTATTGTCATGGTGGATCCTACTCTCCTCCCATCTCCTCTTGTCATGGTTAGGACGTGGCGGGGGAAATGTCATTGCGGTGTTCCCCGCACTCTTCTCCTTTGGCATTGCTGCCTCTACATCCAGTGCGAGGGCTAGCGCCTCGGCGTACGTAAGGGTTCCGCGGACTGCCAATGCCATCCTAATCTCGTGCCTAAGGCCCTCACGAAACTTATCAGCCAGCTTCTCATCGGTATCGGTCTGTTCCGGCGCATAGCGGGTCATGTCACAAAGTGCACGGTCATACTCGGTTACAGACAGACGTCCTTGGGTGAGGTTGTGAAACTCGGCTGCTTTCGCCTTGCGGTAGCTCTTGGGTACGTACTTATCGTAAACTTCTGTCTTGAACTCCTCCCAAGTCATCCCGTCTATGCGATCCTGGGACATGGTTTTTAACTTAGTATCCCACCAGAAATCAGCAGATCCGGTCAGCTGATGCGTCACACAGATCATCTTCTCCGCTTCGTTGCACACCAACGTCTTGAAAATGCGTTCCAAGGCACGTATCCAAGTTTCGGCTTTCGCAGGTTCGCCCATTCCGTCGAAGGTAGGAGGCTTTTGGTCAAGGAAAAGCTTCACGACTTCCCTATCTACTCGTGGAGGTGGTGGTGGTGGTGACGGCGGTCTTGGTTGCGTCACGCTTTGTTCTTCCGAAGCATGGGAAGATGGTTCCTCGTTCCTCACGTTGCGTCTAGGCGGCATTCTGATTTATCACACTCGAACGGTTAGCGCACTCACTTAACATTTCAAGGTAGCGATAGGGTACTTTGAAAGAAAGATTTTAAACTCATTCACAAGCAGGGTCCAAAGAAAGACCACACAATAGCAGTTGTTAGGAAAACAAAGAACATAATAAGGTTGCACCATAAGGTGGAAAACACTCGGAAGATAATAGAAAGAGCAAGTATATTCATGCAATAAGGATAAAAAGAGTGAAGACGGCTTCATTGCCATGTAATAGAATGAAAGGTGCGGATTCCCCATAAAATTTCAAAATGATCCCAAAAGGTCTTGGTACAAAGAATGGAAAAGAGCGATTCAATCGCGGAAGGAAAATAACAACATAAAAAGAAGTTCTTAGAAATTCAAAACGTGGGGAAAAGAAAACAAAGTCGCTATTCGAGCACTAGCCACTTCTGGCCTCGTCCTCTTCGGGTTCTCCCGACTCTCCGACACTCTCGGCGCTCGAACTCTCTCCTCTCTCGAACGATCCCATCTCTTCGTCCTTCTTCTCGTTGCTTAGGGGCGAAGGAATCGAGGTAAGCATCTCTTCGGCCTCTCTTATGATCCTTCGAGGGGCCGAAACGTGCATCCTAAGGGTCCTTCTACGGGGAACGCGAGCAACGTGCGGTTCCTCGTCATCGCGATACTTCATCTGGCGTGCTGCTCCTGGCGAGTACCTTTGCGTTGGCGGATGGAGTGGTGGTCCGTCAACGGCGGCAGACATGGCCGGAAGTAAGACTCCTATTAGGCCGACGAAGTCTCCTCGAGGCGTGTACTTGGGCGGGCTAAACCAAGTGTAGGATACTGAGGCTTGAGCGGTCCACTCGCTCCAAGGGGAAGGCAGTATATGGATAAGTCGCATGATTCCCTCGTGATGGGTAGTCCCGTACGCGTAGGCGTCAAGCCAATGACCATAGAAGTCGGTGACGAAGTTCAGAAGGAACTGCTCTCCGTCCCATTCTAGCTCTCTATAGCGCTCCACCGGAAAGTTCCTATTCTTAGCGTAACGGCGACGCATAAGGGCGTGATAGGGTTGGACCATCTACAAAAGGGGAAAAGGAACAAGTCAGCACCATCACAAAGGTGGAAAAGAATAGATAGTGCGTGATCTCAAATGGTGCTGCGAAAGTGTATAAGAGTCAAAAGATGGTGTTTCAAAACGTCGCGTCCAAGGTTCTTGTTCCTAAGACGACTATTCGTGCGTTCTCTATTCGCGTTTCGTCGAAGAAGAAGAAGGTGATAAGAAGAGGCGGCAGAAGACAACCAACCGGAATCCACTGAAGAGGAACCAAAGGAACCACCTGCACAGACCCCTGCACCAAGGAGGAGCAGGAGGAATGTCTGATCGACCCCCCCCCCCCAAACTGACCAGTTAGTTTTCTTTTATAGGTAGAATTATGTGTATTTAATGTGAGGAGTTTATATGTGTATATAGCATGTTTTGTAATATTCTGTTCTGTTTTGTTAATTCTATGTATATATCTGAAACTCTCCCACTTAGCCTATTGCATAGCCTAAGTGTGAGAAGTTTTTAGATATAGTATGTGTTTGTTATAAGTGTGTGTCTGTCATACTAGCCATTCCCAATTTTCACTTCACAGCCCGTATCTGGGGCAGACACTTGTGAAGAGAGAGGGGGGAGCAAATGACCAGTATGACATGTATATATGTGTTATTTGAGTTAGTGCATATTAGTGTTTTTAGGGTTTGTTTAGGTCTAGGAATTATGTGTTTTTTTTATGAATGGGCTTAAAACTCAACTGCCTCGAACTAACGGTGAGGGGAATTGAGGGAGATAAGGCATGCTGGAAAACAGAAACCACCCTTTCCAGTAACCCCTAGTCAATATAGATGATGCAAGTATGAAGGAAAAATCCATCTCTTAGGTCAGACACGAAAGCCCTCTTAAAAGGTGAGTTAGAAGCCCAAAGTGGAATTGCTTTCCACTAAACACTGAAAAAAAAAGAGGCTACCACATGATGTCTAGGGCAAGGTGACCGCGTGTAGCAAACCTTGAAGGCAGTAGGAAACCCCCCCATGAAAAAAAAACCCTACCCTTAGAACCCCATTTTCTAACCTGATCTATATCCCGAAATAACCCATCAACCACTAGAACTGTGTGTGTGCAAGGCATATGGCAAGGAGCCAACTGCGCAGGAGGACATACAAAAGAAATGGGCTGAAGAAAAGAAAAGCGAAGAAAGAAGGAGAAAATCGACCTGGAAGAAAATCCAGATCAAAAAATATAAGAAGGTATAAGGATGGCGAAGCCACAGAAAAGAAGGTCGAAGAAAATGGTCGCAGATACTTGACCGCAAAAAGAAAAAGGAGAAAGAAGGAATAAGGGCGGCGAAGCCACAAGCAAGCTACTGGCCAGTTGGAAGCCAATGTCAGAAATTGTCCAGCCGAAGAAGAAGCCCTAGCCAGAAGCCCTAAATGCACACAGTTCTCCCACATCGAAATAAGTAGTTAGTTTTTGAACCTTAGAGCCTTAGGAACAACCACCCCAAACATTACAAACCAATAGCCCCGTTACAAGCCTTAAAGACCTTCAGGAGCTGCACGTGAGATCTGAGTCCGAAGCATTTGTGGTTCAGCATTTGAGGAATGAGTGACTGAGTGAACCCAGTGTTTGGCCTAGGATTGGGTGATCATGACAAGCGGATATACTGACTGGGGAGGAAAAGGGGGGGGGGGGACGGAAGTTCAAGGCTGCCTCAGGCCGGATTGCACCTGATCTCAAGGGGAGGGATGGTTGAAAATATAGCCTGTTCTATGTGTTTAAGTTATTTATATGTGTTATGTGTTTGTGTCGTTGTTTGTTTTTTCTTTGCGTCAGAGTCTTGAGTTTAGTTAGGTAGAGTCGGTCAGGGGGAGTAACCAGGCTCGAATTCGACTTATTTCTTTTTTGTTTGTCTTTACGCTTGAGGACAAGCATGTGGTAAGTGTGAGCAGTTTGATAAGTCGTATTCTAAGCCTTGGTTACTGGTCAGTATGTCGTGAAATGCATGTATTATCTGCAAAATAGTTGCTTAAGTGTGCAGGGTTAAATGATCCAAGTAATTAGGAGACGCTTCAGGTGACGCAAGTGAAAAGAGCGCTAGAAAGGGTGCAATACTGACCAGGATGCATGCCAGAGAAAAGGCTCTAGATGGAGAAGAAGGATAGCTGGGATGATCATTTACGAGGGCAGATAAGTCAAATCGTGAAGGAAGTCTACCCTAAAAAAAACAAGGGCAAGCCTCCCTATAAAAAGAGCCGCTTGGAGAGAGAGAAGTAGTTCGGTTCGGAGTTCAAAAGCTCTCTGTTCTCAAACACTCTTAGTAGAATTCTCTCTAGAAGATCAGTCCTTCAGCATTATCCAATCTCTCGTTCCTCGCCACAGCTATGGTCACTTGACGTCCAAGAGTCTGCCGGAGAAATCATCGTTCTATCGTTCCAGCCAGTTTGTCGCAGTAGTATAACAGTATCACCGCCCGGAGTGGCAAAACAATCGTTATTTGCTTTTTAGTTTAATCTTTACCTGCTTTCTTCGTTGGATCTGTTGCAAACATCTATCTTTATTTCCTTTTGAAGTACTTAGTGATGATCCAAACGTTTAAGTTATGAAATTTCTATTCCGAATGTCTCTTTGGTTTGAGTTCGCTTCATTCTGCATAGGAAAGTGTTGATGTTGGCTATGGCTGTTGAGATCGTGTTCATTCCCTACTCGAGGTTGTTTATCCTAGCTTCAACCACTCCGATCTTGGTGTCATTAACCTTCCTGTCTTGCGCGATTACCTCCAAGATCCTTGTGATCCCTTGTTCATACTTTTCCTCCTTCTTGAGTGTCTCAACTACTCCTCCCTTGCTAACATTAAATCCTGCGGGGGGTTGCAAGTAATTATTGTTAGAATAAGAGAGATTAGGGTGAGGTCGGTTTCCATTATAATTATTGAATTTATCGCCCCCCTGTTAGGGCGATAGTTGTTGTTGTAATTTCTACTGGGGTCGCCTCCTTGCATGTAGTTGATTTCTTCCACTGTCGGGGTAGGAGTTTCAGGCTTAGAGACTGCTATAATGGAGGTTGGTGGAATCGGGTCCTCCTTCCTTGATGAATCCATTTGGTCCACCCTAACTCGAAGCTCGGCCAATTCCTTTGCAAAGGAGCTTTCCTCGGCTTCTTCAACTGCAGCTATCCTTTTTAGGCTATGCCTTTCTTTCGACCACCCCCTGCTGTTGGTGGCGAATTCCTCTATCACTGCCATGGCTTCCTCACCTGACTTCCTTAAGAACCCTCCATTTGCACCTGAATCAAGCATAGCACAAATTTTCTCGTTAAACCCATTATAGAGAATCCCTACCTGGTGGTCCACGGTGAAACCATGGTTAGGGCACTTTCGGAGAAGGGCTTTGAAACGAGCAAACACCTCATAGAGGGGTTCGTCCTGGCCTTGGATGAATTGGAAGATCTCGCTTTTGAGCTTCAAAATTGTGCCCGACAGATAATACTTGTCGAGGACGACAGCTACAATGTCCTTCCATGTGGAGATCTTTTCTCTGGGAATACACTCAAACCACTCTTTAGCAGAATCAGTTAATGAAAAGGGGAAGTGTCTTACCCTTATGGCATCGTCGTCCACACCGTTCAGTTTGAGAGTGTTTGCGATCTCCACAAATTTGGAGAGATGGCGGTTAGCATCCTCTGTAGCCCTACCTGCAAAAGGAGTTTGCTCGACCCTTTGAATAAGGGGCATGCGTAACTCGAAATTATTAGCGTCAATACGAGGTCCTTCGGGAAAGGTAATCATATTCCCATGATTGAACATGTTCATCACGGGTTGTATCTCCTGATTCTTCTTTTCCAGAGCCTCTCGGGCCGCCCTTTCCGCATCTCTCTCATCCATCAGTAGCTTCACCATTTCCTGCAGTTTCGTGATGTCCGTTCGGTCACCCATTGTTCTTGATCCTTTTTCACTTCTTATTTTCCTACGAGTTCTCTCAAGTTCTAAATCGAGCGGTTCAAGGCTGTCCGTATACAAAAACCTGCAAGAACCAAAAACAAAAACGAATTAAAAACTAAAATTATCCGTTTGAAGATATCACTCCAAAGTGAATTGTCTTCCCCGGCAACGGCGCCAAAAACTTGATGCACTTTTTATTAGCACTAAATAAACCTGCAAGTATACAGAGTATATAGTATAGCTAAAGGTTATTACCGAATACCGAACACGGGGAAGACGAACACAAAGTGTCTATCCTCTACTAAGACTCATATACTATCTGGAAAAACAATTGGGTTTTGAAAACTTTTGAAAAACTAAAAAAACAATAAGAGCATAGATCAACTAAAAGCAGATAAATCAAGAGGAAGACAATAGAGATAAGGGAATCCCAGGGATGTGTGTTCACAGTTATGGTTATACAAAATTCCAACTACAATACCCTAGCACAATTTATACTTTGAAAGGACGAGTCACCTAACTTTGCTCATGCGATACAAATATTGATTACAAGATTAGGGTAGTCAATCCTAACACGTAACTCCAAAAAGCTCCTAAGACCCTTGAAAAGTCCTCACTCTCAATTAACAGTGTCGTTTTAAGGGAAGCTAACTGTAGCGTCTACTAAGTGAATCTAACTCGCTAGAACTCTGTCACAGTTATGGAACAAGTTATATTAAATCATACACGATTGTGTCACTCAATCATGCAGCATCAAAACTACTTAGGGAAGAAACAAAGTAAAAACAAATCGGATATTAAATAGAAAAAGGAATTTGTATAACCAAAGTCGTTACTAACACATCCCTAGAATCCTATGAGTTTAGTTACACATAATTGAATAAGCTAAAAACATAGATTGAAGGGAAGACAATTTGAACATAAAACTAAAGCAAATTAAACCCGTAGGATGAATCCTTGTCATTCTTGATATTCTTGAAATCCTTCTCCAACTCCTTGCACAATTGAAGTACTCTAGCTTTTGATCTCTGTGAATTATTTTGCAAGTAGAAGCTCTCTAATTTGATGAAGCTTGAGGTCTTATTTATAGGGGAAAGTCATTCCTTGTTGTAGAAGGAAAATATCTTCAAAATATGGTAGATCTTGGAGCAAATCCAGGGCATCTCGGATTCGCCGCCTTTTTCCGGCGGGCCGCTGCACCTTGGCCGGCGGTCGCCGCGTTGGAGTCCAGAGAGTCTGTTCCCTCGGTGGCGGACCGCCGCACATCTTACGGCGGTCGCCGGACGAGACTTCTCTTCCAAGCACATTTTTCCGAGGCGGACCGCTGCATTGATCTCGCCCGCCGGGCGCCGGCGGTCGCCGCACACATCCGCGGCGGTCGCCGGTCGCCGTATGACTCCAGATTCCCAAACTTGGCGTTTTGGCTCCCTTTTTCGGCTCATTTATGCACATTTCTCACAAAACACGTCAAAATACCAAAATAGACCTAATATGCAAATAATGGACGTGTAGAGTGACTTTGACCTAAAAAACGGACCAAATAATGGCCTTATAACAGAATTAAGTTACCTTAAAGTGGACGCTGCCCACAACTAGTCTACTAAAACAAAGACTTAGATTTTGTTAAGTTAACTTATACATTTAAACATGCAATTAACATCCATTAAATGTAAAACATAACAACATTATGACAAAAATAATCTGTTTTATTCCTTGGAAAATAAAATAAGAGTTTTACAGTATTCAATCACTCGAAACGTGATTTCTAGTATACAAACTCTAACAGAATTAAGGCTAGAGTTATATGATTCAGCCATGTGGTACAAGGAGAGAACCAAACTCTGGCACGACAAGAACCTTTGGGTCAAGGAATTGCAAGTCGGGAAGAAAGTACTCTTTTTTCAGTCAAAGCTCAAGCTCATGCCTGTAAAGCTGAAGTCCAAATGGATAGGTCCATATACAATCGTCGGCATTCGAGCAAATAGAGCAGTGGAAATTCAGGGAGTCAATGCTAACTCTGTTCCTTTCCTTGTTAATGGTCATAGGGTGAAGGTGTGTAGGGATAGTTCGGAGTTTTGTCAAGTGGAAGAAATTCCACTCCACACACTTTCCACTATTGCCTAAGAAGTCATGTTTTATGTATTCTTCGGGAATTCCTGGGTCAGGTAGATAGGATAAAAAATTTCAATCAATTCACTAAACTAGCTAGTTCCCAAGAATATTTAAACACCAAGGTGTAAATAACCCGAATAAGTTTTTTTTTATGAAAATAAAAAAGGGAAATATTTCTAAAACACAAAAGATTTTTGAAATATTGAGCATCCTTGGAAAATACACAAGTTTGAAAAGCACATCTCTCTGACCCAGATGCTCAGAAAATTTCGATTTTTTAAGTGTTTAAGTTAGCTGGTCAGAGGGAAGCGGAGAAAAAATTAAGGGGAAGTTTGAAATTTGAATTTCAAAAAGCTGGGCGAAGCGTACGGTTGCTTGCGTCAGGACGCGACCATTCGGCTGCAACTAATCATGATATTTTGTTTTATTTTCTTTACTTCTTCTTTTATTTTCCTTTTTCCTAAAAATAACTTCCCTAAAACTAATTAACTTCCCTAATTCTAAAAAAATTCTTTTTCTCTCTGCAGTGCCGAAAGCAACCACCACCACCACTGATCACTTACCACCGCAAACCACCGCCGCTAACTAAAATGCAGAGGAATCCGATGGCACGCTCAGCCCGTAGGAAAAACCCTCCGAAGGAGAAGGCTAGAAAAGCATCGACAGAGACGACGAGTTCAAACCCTACTGCCGAGAAACCGCCGGCACCACTAACCGAAGAAAATCCAGTACCCACGCCGGCCGAAGTCAACCTCTCCCAAAAGTCAGTCAGAGCAACCCCACCATGACGACTGACGATGAAGACCCTGATCCTGGGCAAATAATGAAGGAATTCATGGAGAAGTATGGCAAGGGACTGAAGGCGAGCAAGTTCTTTGCTCAGATGTCGGAGGCGCGCCAGAAGTAAGAAGAGGTAATCCCTGCCCTAACCCCGCTCACAATCCCACAAAGACCCCAAACCTTAATTGAAACACCCACATCTCAAGCTTTGTCCACACACCAAGAAAACCCCCACATTATACCCGAAACCCTAACCCAAGAGATAGATCCCGAACTTCAGAACCCCCAAATCGAAATTTCAACCCAAGAGACGAACCCCTCAGACACTATTCCTCAAGCAGAGACCAAACCCCTTGCCGAGCCTTCTACGAATGAAGAAGAGATTATCGAAGAGGAGGGTGATAGGATGGATACTCAGGAATCCGAGAGAGAGGAAGAGGGTGGTGAACAAGTTGAGCAAGTGGGGATCTTGGAGGTAGATGCCACTGGGTCAGGGGATGAAGAGGAGACAGGGGAGGGTGTAGATGGTGAAGAGAGTATTAAGGCCGGGGAGGACAAGGAGGACGAAACAGGGGATGTGGAAGAAACGGAAGGGCAGGATGTAGAGAAGGCTGCTGATAGTGAGAAGGGTATCGAGGGTAGAGTAGGTGAAGAGGATGAAGATGTTGCTGAGAAGGAGGCAGAGGTTAATGAGGAGATTAGTAAGAAAGAAGGAGAGAGAGACGGCGATGAACGAGAGGCCGAGGATGAAAGGGGGGAGATTGAAACAGAGATCGTCTTGGTAGACGATGTGGGAATTGACGACCAGAAAACTCAAGTGGATGAGAGGTTCACAAGAAGGCAGTCCCGTCGGAATAAGAAACACGATGATGAGGTATTGGCAAGCGCCGCCGTGCAGCCGTCGTCGCTGCTGCCAGCACAGAGCGGCGCCGCCTTTGGCTCCGTATGCACCCCGCCGTCGCTGAGCCCGTGGACCACTCCGTCGTCATCTCTTCTCCCTCCATCCAACTCTCTCAAACACAACACCTACCATCTCTCTTTCTCTAATTTCTAACTCTCTGATTTTTCTTGGAATTGATTGTATCTGATTAAATGTGGAGTCATGGAGAGAGATATGTATAGGTATAAACCGATTTCATGAGATCATTGGGAGGTAGAAACCGATCAGAAGCGGATTTTGTGGAACAGAAATTGGGTGAGAGTAATCTCACGTTTAATTCTTGCATATTCAAAGTGGGCTCAAAGTTGAAAAAAAAAATGATAAATGTCTTGGGCTCATAACAAAGGGTTTCAAATTGGGCTAAGAAAGAATAATTGTTTCAGCCCAAAATGTAAAGTCATTCTCTCGACGAAAGAAATTAAAGAGAAAAAAATTCAGATGCACAACGATGTCCTTTCAATGACAAATATAAAGGTAGAAAAAAAAATCGGGGTGTTACACTAAGTGTGAGAAGTTTATGTTAAAATGACATGTTTTGGTATCTGTTAGTTTGTAAACCTTCTCGCACTTAGCCCGATGCTTGGTCTAAGTGTGAGAAGTATGTTTTGTAAATATATGTTTTGTGAGTCTGTTGGTTGTTGCACTTAGCCCTAGCATGCGTGTCTGTTTGCTAGGTCTAGGAGTTAGTAGTGAGTCGCTTAGTAGGTAATTCTGTGTTCATAACTGGTAAATAGAAAACAAAAGCCCCTTAGTGAGAGTAATTGAAGAGAGAATGCATGTCAACTTTGATGCCCTTTTCCTTAATAAATTAAAATCAGTTTGGACGAAGTAAGGACGATAGAATATGCCGCAACTGATCTAGTTGTGAAGCCTTCCATAAAAAGTGAGTTATAAGCCTTAAACACTTTATACTAACACATAAAAGAGGGGGCTGCCACTTGATGCTTAGGGAGAGAACATAGAAGGAGAAAAATATTTGGTGATAGGCATAACCTCTCGGGCCTAGGGAAAGGGTACTGGAGGTATAAGCTGGACGAGGTCCATGGTAAAAGGAGGTATAAGCTGGACGAAGTCCAGAGGGAAAGGAAAAAATAAGATCCAGGGCAGGGAACAAGTATAACCTGACCTAGAGGAGAATCTCTCTGACCCGAGGCATTAGTGGTAAGGCAACATAAAGAGTGAACAATCCTAACATTCTTGGTGAGGAATGAGTGATCGAGCATATCAACCAATTGGTGAAGTTAGAGGCTATCTTGATGAACTGACAAACCGATTAGATAGAAGAAGGGAAGGGGAGGATTCGGAGACTGTAGGTTCTTGGATTGACCTTAATCTTGTGGGAATGGCTGCTAGAAAATAAACCAGTTTATGCATTTATGTGTTAATACGTTTTAATATGTGTGTCTGTGTCTGTGTCTGTTTTGTTTGTCTAAGTCCTTTTGAGTCTAGGTCTAGTAGTTTGTGTCTTTTTCCTTTTCGTAGAGTCGGTTAAGGGGAAACCATGCATTGAAACTTGCCTTATTCATTTTTCTTGTCTTTATACTTGAGGAAAAGTAGGGTTTAAGTGTGAGCAGTTTGATAAGGCTCGTTTCATGCATTGGTTTTGGGTGAAAATTCTGTGTTTTTGGGGCTCTAATCTATATTCTTAAGTGTGAGAAGTTGTTGTTACCTGACATGGCAGATGCAAAAGAGATGAGATTGAGGTGAAATTCAGATGCCGTCGTCCGGACCTGGGAGGATTAGAAGTTGGCGACAGGAGCAGAAAGGAGCAAAGAGCAGATATGTAGAGCATCTTATTCAAGGGTACAAGTGTCGAATCACCAAAAGGATGCCCTAGGGATCAGAGTCTCACCTATATAAAGAGCTCAACCTTAAGGAAGAAGGCATCACTTCTACACGCACTCTCTTAGCTCACTTTTGGAGGCTCCTTGTTCGAGTCCTGTTTTCACACTTCAAATACTCGTTTCACTTGCTGCGCACTTGGAGATGGGGTAATTCCTGGCCGCCTCGTGGTTCTCGTCATTTTGCTGTTGTGTAACACCGCCTTGTGAAGGCGAAGAAACAATATTTACCTTGCTTAGTTTAGTTTGCTTTCCGTTTTAAGTACTTGTTGGTTTTTAGTTTCGTAACTTTGGATTCTGACTTTGATCTACTGGATTCGAACCTATTTCTCGTTATTATGGAAGTTTATGTTGGTTTTTGTTGGATCTCGCAGAGTTGATGTTTATTTCTTGCTTTTCGCTTTCGTTGTTGTTGATTGTTGATGTTTGGAGCTGAGATTTGTTGGTTTGTTGTTGGAGGCTGTGGATTTATGTATGAAGATGTTTGGATCTGTTGAATTGTGGTGTATTTGAGTTGGAATTTCGTAGATCTGGTGTTTGCTATTTACATTCTGCATGATTATGGCTCTTTACTTTCTGTTTCTTCATCTGCTTGGTCCAGTAGCGTAGATCTGTTAAGTTTCGGCTCTATTTTCTCGTTTTAAGTTTAGATCTGAAGTTTACTCGGTTTTTATGGTGTTAATACTCTGTTCTTTCTGATATTCTAGTTTGATTCATGAAGAAGATGAAGAAGATGAAGTTTGTTGGTAGTTAGAATCAGATCTGCTTTTGTCAGTACTTTCTGCATGTCCTTTTGGTTTTTCTGCTGTTTTTCCAGACCTGGTCGTTTAAGGAAGTTGGTCCCCACTGTTTGCTTTGTTTTTGTTTGTCTATATTAGGAAAGTCTGTCTAGTCCGTTATCTCCAGTTGTTTTAAAACTTTCAAATATTTCATTTCTCAAAGTCATGCATGTTCCGTGCGTTCTCATTTCCTAGACCTAGTAGGTAGAGTAAAGTAATTTTTAAATCTCCCAGACCCAGTAGTTTTATTACTCGACCCAAAAAATTGCGTGGCAGCAGCCAACCCCCCCTTTTCCAAAACATCCCAAATGCATCCAACGACCCCTATCTGATAGTTTCATTATCTTCTAGACCCTAAGATCTGTTGGAATCCTCTGGACCTGTTAGATTGAGATTTACAAAAAACTGCACTGCACATTTCTAACTCTTCAAGTATGCTTACCTTGGGGAGAATGAAACTTTCCCGGTGATAATAAACAGTCAGTTAACAGAGAAGCAGGAGGAAGATTTATTGGAGGTGCTGCGGAAGAATAGGAAAGCTATCATGTGGACCTTATCCGACCTAGTGGGAATCAGTCCAGATCTTTGCATGCATCACATCTACACTTGCCCAAGGGTTATTGAACCGGCGGTTAAAACCGAAACCATAACCGCCGGTTACGGTTCCGAACCGAAACCGTGAGAATTTACTCGAACTAAAACCGTGGATTTTTGAACCGTGGTTCGGTTCTGGTTCAAAAATATTCGAACCGAAACCGTGCCGGAACCTCGAAAAACCGCCGAAAAACCGTGAAATCAAGCCGGAACCGCAAAATTCACAAAAAATTGATGGTTCGGAACCGTGAAAAACCGCCAAAAAATCGCCGGTTCGGAACCGAAACCGAAACCGGTGATTTTGGAACCGGAACCGTAACCGCGAAACACCCTCACGGTTCGGTTCCGGTTCAATAATTTCCAAAATCGGAACCGCCGGTTCCTGAACCGTGGGCACCTCTAATCACATCCGATTGGAAGAAGGTGCAAAAGCTCATTGAGACCCACAGAGAAAAGCTAGATACGAATATGAGGTGTTGAAGCTAGTGGCCCCAAGAATTATTTACTTGGTGCCCACAAGGCTGGTCACGGGATGGCGCATGTGCATCGACTACAGGAAGATAAATGCATCCACACGAAAGGATCACTTTCCCCTGCCCTTGATGGATATAGTGACTACTTTCAGATATATGTGAATCCGGAGGACCAAGACAAGACCAATTTTACGTGCCCCTTTGGTACGTACGCTTATCGGTGAATGCCTTTTGGGCTCTGCAACGCCCCTGGGACTTTCCAACGGTGTATGATGAGCATCTTCTCAGATTTATTAGAAGAGTGCATTGAAATCTTTATGGATGACTTTACGGTGTATGGAGATTCGTTTGAATCTTGCCTAAGGCACCTGAACGTAGTGTTGAAAAGATGCGAGGAAAAGAACCTGGTTCTAATTTTTGAAAAATGCCACTTCATGGTGCCAGAGGGGATTGTTCTGGGTCATGTGGTATCTGAGAGAGGAATTCAGGTAGATAAGGAAAAAGTCGACATAATCTCAGAGCTGTCGCACCCAACAAACTAGAAGGAAGTGAGGGGATTCTTGGGTCATGTGGGATTCTACAGAAGGTTCATTAAAGATTTTGCAAGGATTGCACAACCTCTTACCCGACTGCTATAGAATGATGTCGAGTTTATCTTTGACGAGGCATGTCAAGAGGCATTCCAACTTCTAAAGGACAAGCTCGTTTCAGCACCTATAATTCTAGCTCCGGATTGGAACTATCCTTTTGAAGTAATGTGTGACGCAAGTGACTTTGCTGTTGGAACAGTGCTAGGGCAGAAGATCAATGGAAAGAGCTACGTAATCTTCTATGCTTCAAAAACCCTTAACCAGGCCTAGAAAATTATGACACAACGGAGAAAGAAATGTTGGCCATGGTGTACTCTTTCGAGCAGTGCTAGGGTCAAGTCTTTATTTTTGTCTTTCATACTTGAGGACAAGTATGGCTTAAGTGTGAGCAGTTTGATAAGGCCAATTTCATGCATCGGTTATGGGGGTAAATTTAGTAATTTCCAGGGGCTAACACATGTTTTAAGTCAGGCTGGGTAGAGAAAATCTACAAGATCAAGGAAATGAAGGAAAAATCTGCCAGGCGGAGGAAAGAAGCGGAAAAAGGAGAAAAAGAGCACAAATTTGCCAGACAGAGGAAACTACAAAGAAAATGGTAAAATGGAGAATACGAAGAAGAGTCTAGAAGGCCAACTCCCCGTCTATAAATACTGGTGCACAACACATGATCTGCATCACTTTTCACGCTCCAGCTCCTAGCTCACTTTCTCACAGAGTTTCCTCTACACACACTGCACGCAATAGGGTAATTCCAAGGGGGTTTCGGCTTATTATCGTTGATCGTTATCTAACACCGTTCTCGCAGAAGGAGAAGAAATAATTTGTCTTTTAATTTTGTTTTTGTGCTGTTTATACCGAGACTTCACTGTTCGAAGCTCGGCTATCGTTGAATCTGTGTTGAATTCTGAATATTCTCGCTATGGAAGTTTATGTTTCATTTCTATTTCCGTTTTATGTTGATTCCAGTTGTTTATTTGCTTTGGATGCTTTTTGCACTTGATTTGTTGGTTTGAAGTTGAATTGTAGTTTAATTGTTGCTGATCGGAGTGAATTTGTTGAATTGGAGTTGACGGAGATGGATTTTGTTGTTGTGGCATTTGGATTGCTTGGATCCGGAGTGGATTGAGATTCCGACGTTTGGATCTGAACAAGGTGATGGAATTCTGCATGGTTATAACGTTTAGTTTCTGTTCTTTCGTTTACTTTGTCTAGTAGTTATAGATCTGCTCTATTTTCCGGTTAATCGTAATTTTCAACGTCCGATTTGGTATGCTCTGTTCCGATCTGGTTTGTTGCTCTATTTTCTACATATTTATGCTTAGATTGTTGGAAGAGATGAACATCGTTGTTAGTTAGAGTCAGTTTTTCGTTGTTGCTGCTTTTCATCTGTACTATTTCTGTTTTGACAAAAAGGTCCCCACTGCATGTTTTCGCTTGCTTAGTAGTTTTAGGAAGTCCGTTCACTAGGTCTAGTAAATTCCAGTTGTTGAGTTCTACTCTCTATTTGATCTCTGTTTCATCAAGAATGCTTGCATCGTATTTTCCCAAGTCTAGTAGTTAAAGTCCTCAACCCAAGTTTACGTGGCAGCCAACCCCATTCTCAAGTCCTTTAAACTCAAACCTTCGTTACATTCCTCTTTGTGGGATAGACCCTTTAAAAGTGCAGTGGGTTGAGGTTTTATTGACAGTTGGCTGAGAGTGAGTCCAACGACCCGAATCTTCCCAGTTTATGATCTCCTAGACCCTGTGATCTAGTGAATCCTCTTGACCTGAAGGTTGTGAGATACCTGATATATACTGTGCCCACAACCTGGCCATCATGACCGAAACTTGATTGGAAATTTGGGTATTTTACTCTTATTTCATAAGCACACACCACATTATTATTTATATTTATAGGTTGCAGATGAGTATATGATTAGAGTTGGTCCACTCCATATATTTGAGATTTTATAGATGAGCTACATATTATGATTTGGAATTTTGTGGTCCCTCGTTGTAGATGCACACAAAGACTTGGGAGTTTATTGTGAGAATCCAGTGGAAAAAGAAAAGAACTAAGAGTAGGAAACAGCGAGCTTGGAAGCTCGTTTATTCCGAGGTAACATTCTCATCACTTCAAATGTTTATTTTCCATTGAAGTAACAGGTGTTAACGATGTAATTATATGATTAGGTGCTTG
Organism: Salvia hispanica; assembly: GCF_023119035.1. Classification (NCBI taxonomy): domain Eukaryota; kingdom Viridiplantae; phylum Streptophyta; class Magnoliopsida; order Lamiales; family Lamiaceae; genus Salvia; species Salvia hispanica. Next base: position 21,123,675 of record NC_062970.1, read on the forward strand.
ATACTTATATGCTTGAGTGACAAATATTGTGATGAATACTCAAAATATGATTAGATGGTTTGGTTAGGAAATATATAATCATAATTGTGGATTGAGTATGAGTGATGATAATAATCTGATATGAATATATATGATTATGCCTTCAATTGACCGATTTCTTGAGATATAGTTTACACAATACATGATTGCTATTGGTATACACGACTGTATGTGAAGATTATTCACCCATATGTGGGTTATTGGCACCCGGACATGGGTTATCTTCACCCCTATGTAGGTTATTGGCACCCTATATGGGTTATTGTCACTCCTTTGTGAGTTATTGACACCTTATATGGGTTATTGTTACCCCAGTGTGGGTTATTGACATCCGCAGACGAGGTATTGTTAATAGATTGTCCAAGTACTTATGATTTGAGATCGAGCAATATGGTTGTTGATGATAAATGGATAGTAAATGATATTGTTGAGGAAAAAGGGTTTTGATGTTAAATATGGTGATACTGAAGTTGAAAACTACTAGTGTTGTTTCTAAAAATAATCGTTAAGACCATAAGAGAATAATTGAAGCTATGTACAATAATGATATTAAATTCATGTTTTTTTTTAATAGTTGTGGAACAAATTCCATATTTAGTAATACATTGTGATTGATGATTGGCTTAATAAATAAAACCATTGATGTTAAAGTTCTTTACTACGATTTTAAAAAAAAATGGAACTAATGGTGAGTATTGTGCAGGGTGATAAGTTCTGTATCCCTTTTTGTTGTTTTGTCTGCCTCAGCACTATGTACGCCGTCTCTAGTCACTTATAAACTTTTGGTATAGATCTAATCAGTGACGGATCCAGGAATTTTAACAAGCCGGGGCTGAAAATTTTAAAATTTACTCCCTCTGTCTCATTTAAGATGACACACTTTTCTTTTTAGGTTATCCCAAATAAGATGACACATTTCTATTTTTGGAAACTTTCTTTTTCCAATTAATACACTCAACCACTTTTTTCTCTCCTCAATCAAATATTCAACTCTTTTTTTCTCTCCATTTATTACTTACGCTCACATTTCCTCTCTCCAATTAAACACATTAATCAAAAACTCCTAAAATCTAGTGCCTACAAAGAAATGTGTCAATTTAATCGGGACGGATGGAATACTAATAATAGTAAAATATTACAAATAACAAACATTACAATTTTAGAAGGAATTAGATAATAATTGTTATAGACGAATCGTTATATCTTGAAATTGTAGAAAATTATTTTCACTATCCATTTTATACACTCAATCGACCAAGGACAAATTTATTTTAATAAGTTTCACAAATATTCTGTATCTTAGGAAATTTAAGAATGTTTGGAACTAAGCTTTTTCATTATTTGTAATAATTAAATATTTTATGATGATTTGATTTTAATTATTAAGGGTGGAATTAAATTATGATGAAAATATTTTATAAGATAAAAAATTAAACAAATTAGAGATACATTGTTCGATAATAAATTAAATTTGTCAGAGATAAAATTAAAATTATAAAGTACTTTCTCAATTGGAATACAGATATGTTAGAGAGAACAAAATAAATTAAATACTCCTGTGATTACCATTACTAGATGAACTATCAAAATTGGGTAAATATAGATATTTATCTCTATTTTTTCTATTATTTGACACGTCAAATGTATTCCCGTCTTCAATGTGTAGCACAACTACTATAGAGATATATTTATTGAATAAAAAAAGTTAAAAAACAGATCTTGTCTACTTTCCCTATGCATCTTTCTTCTCGAGGCCGCCGCGCCATCCCCTTTTCTTCTTTCCACAATTCCTCTCTTTGCATACACTGATACACATTTACAACTATTTATCTCGGCCTCTTCTCCATTTCATCGCCCAAGTCTTGTGATCTCTTTCCTAATTAAATTTTCAATTTTAGAAAATCAGGCGGTGGGATTCGCTGGACATTTTGGTATTTTGACGTGTTTTGTGAGAAATGTGCATATTTGAGCCAAAAAAGGGAGTCAAAATGCAAAGTCTGGAAATCTGGAGTTTCAGGCGACCGCCGCAACATGTCCGGCGACCGCCGGCACCCGGCTACCTACAATCTGTAATGGTCTGCCTCAGAAATTCTGTCCTCGAAATGAAGTCTCGTCCAGTGACCGCCGGAGAATGCCTGGTGGCCCGCCACCAATGAGTCAGATCTTCTTTTTGCAACATATTTTCTAGAGATTAAAATCTAGAGTACTTCATTGCGCAAGGAGTTGAAGAAGGATTCAAGAGCATCAATAAGACAAGGATTCAACCTAGTGGTTTTATTAGCTTTAGTTTTATGTTCCAATTGTTTTCCCTTCAATCTTTTTGTTTAGATTATTACATCATGTGTAACTAAATTCATAGGATTCTAGGGATGTGTTAGTAACGACTTTGGTTATACAATTCATTTTTCTATTTAATATCCAATTTGTTTTTACTTTGTTTCTTCCCTAAGTTAATCTTAGTGCTTCACGTTTGAGTGACACATTCTGTGCTGATCTAATATAACTTGCTTCATAATTGTTAGAGAATTCTAGCGAGTTAGGTCCACTTAGTAGACATTACAATTAACATCCCTTAAAATGGTACTGTTATTTGAGAATGAGGACTTTTCAAGGGTCTTAGGAGCTTTTGGGAGTTACATATTTAGGATTGACAACCCTAATGTTAGTAACCAACGTTTGTATCACATGAGCATAAACTAGGTGACTCGTCCTATCAAAGCATTAATTGTGCTAGGGTATTGTAGTTTGGAATTTGTATAACTATAATTGTGAACGCACATCCTTGGAATTCCCTTATCTCTATACTTTATCTCTTCGATTTATTTGCAATCAGTTGTTTACTGCTTTCAATTGCTTTCATTTTTCAAAATTCTCAAAAACCCTTTAGTTCTCCAGATAGTAATTGAGTTTTAGTAGAAGATAGACATTTCGTGTTTGTTTTCCATGTGTTCAATATTCGGTACTGACCTTTAGCTATACTTGTAGGTATTAATAGTGCTAAAAAATAATGCATCAAATGGTTAGTAAATTGGATTTTAAATTTACCAGGTGTATTGGTACTGGAATTGTGATGTCTCCTATCTGGACGGTGGATGATCAGGAAGGGGCGTTACATGTAGAGTAGTTTCAGATTACCTTTGCGACACTTCCATAAGGGTAATATGTTGTTTTAACCTTACAGCTAATTTTTTAGTACACGTGCGTGTTAATATTACTTGTATATCAAATGTCATTATAGGTAAAGTGTTATGAGTGTGTATTTATGTTGTCATTTTCTAGTGCCATGAAAAGTTGTTTTTCTAGTAGTACTTGTTACTAATATAATAATTTTAATTTCGTTTCATTATAGTTTTGATGGCCATTTGCCCCTTATTGCCATATTCCTTATTTTCCTCATCAACTAAACTTTGTTGGTGGTGGAATGTGACATTTGTTTATATATACTAGGAGTTTGAGAATTTAAGAGAGTACAACTCCTTTTTGGTCCACAACATATGAATTTTTTCCATTACATTCATTTTCCGATTTTCGGGACCATAACATATGCAAATCGCTCCCGGTTTGGTCCTTTTTAGACGGCTCAGTTAAAATGCGGAAGTCAACCGTTAATTAGCAAAAGTTTGAATAAATTAAGAAAAAAATACCAATTATTTATTTTCTTAAAAAATACCATTTATTTATTTTCCCCAAATGATTTCCTTTCCCTCTCTTTATCACTTCATCCTAAAATACACTATCTTTTTTTATCTCCCTCTTTCTTCCCCACACAATCAGCGAAGAACCCTAATTCTTCGTCGTCCTCCCATATCCTGAAACACACCGAAAAATCATTTTGGAATGCATCGGTCAACTTCCAGCAGCAATTCCGACGACAACGGCGGTGGGCGCGACCTTCGATTTAGGCATGTGCTATGTATTTGTAAGAAGGTAGTGGCACTCTGAATCGTCAGCAGCAAAAACAAACCGTCAAAAGGGAAGCTTTACTTAGTGATATTGCGTATTTGAAGGATTGCTACAGAGGGTGTGCGTGTGTGCGGATCAAAAAAGTCCAAATGAATTACTCAACCACTAGGCCTAGCAAATCTCAGAAACTATCTAACAGGGTCGTCAGAATACTCTCAATCACTATCAAAACCTTAACTCATTTATTATTGGCTAGTATAGGGTAGTAAGGATCGATCCCACAGAGATGGAGGTGTAAGCAAGTGTTCAGAGGACTCGGGAGGGGTCGGCTGCTGCCACGCAACTAATGGGCTAAGACTTGTTTAACTACTAAACTTGGAGGTATTTAAGAAATGATTTACCTATCTACTAGACCTAGGGAACAGAAAAGGTACGTACTCATGCATGGCTATCAGAAATGAAATTCAACTAGAGCAACGGGTTTCCGGAAATGGCTAGACAATACATAAACATGCAGAAAGTAAACGATGTCAGTGAAAGATTCACTAACTTCTACCTTCATCTTCTCCAACAATCTAAATAAACAGAGGTGAAACAGAGAATCAAACACACAAAAACAGAGCAATTTCAAGTCCGACTTCAAACAATACGATTGAACACGAAATAGCTAGATCTAAACTACTAGTCCGACCAAAACAAGCACAAAACAGTAAACATCCATAATCATGCAAAATTCAGAACATCACGACTCAAATCCACAACTCCGTTAAACAATTCAACTCAGATCAACAAAAACAAACTCAAATACGTCAAATCCATACTCCTCAACTCCGATTCAATAGATTCACAACAAATCAACCCCGATCTACTCGATCTCAACTCCAATTCAAACATCAATTGCGAAAAGCATCCAAATCAATAAATACCAACAATCATAACATCAGAATCAACTGAACACAAAACATAAACTTCCATAACTACAATACGTAAGGTTCAACATGAAAATGATAAACGCCGAGCTTCTAAACAGTATATTGTATCTTCGCCCTTCACAAGGACGGTGTTAAACCACTGGAAATGAACTAGGCAACCACGAATCCCCAGAACTTACCCCATGATTGCAAAATGTATAGAAATGATGTGTGTGAGGTGATTAGCTAAGAGCAAAAAGTGAAAAAATGATGAACGAGTGATGATGCCTCTCTTCATGTTATGTCTTTATTTATAGTTGAAGCTCGAACTTCAAGGGTAATTTCTCTGCTGATTTGTCAATTTTGCCCTCCTAGAAAGTCCCTCAAAAGATACTTTTTCTGCTCACAGCTGCTTCCTCGATCTCCTGGGTCAGGTTGTAAACTGGCTTCTACACTCCATTTTTCTTTCGGTTTCCTCTGCCTGGTAGATTTTTCCTTCCACTTCCTTGACCTGGCAGATTCTCTACGCGGCTAAACTTAAAACATGTATTGGCTTTATCAAACTGCTCACACTTAACCCTTACTTTCCCTCAAGTATGAAGACAAAATTTCGTGCATGGTTATTATTTAACTAACTTAAAGAAAAAAAACTAACACAAACTCCTAGACCTAGAAACAGAAAGACTTAAGACACAGACGCAAATACACATAAGAGAAAATAACTAAAAACACATAGAGACAAAGATAAGCACAGACGTATGAATTGGTTCAAGTTTTAGCAATCTTCCCCACAAGCTTAAGGTCAATCCAATTGTCTACAGTCTCAGATTCCTCCTGTTTCCTTCGTTTATCTAGTCAGTTTGTCAGTTCGTCAAGATAGCCCCTATAACGGGGCTAGGAGATTGTAATATGTGTAGGCGAGAATCCTAAGGGGCTTAAGTTCAAAAAGTATGAGTATATAAACATAAAGGAAATGTGAACTTAGGGACAAAAGATCGAAACAACCTCCCTATTTAAAATTCTCACTTATCAAAATTTGCAGTTGTTCCCTGGCCATTTTGTCCTTATTTCCTAACTATCATCTACTTTTTCAGGTAACAATATTTTTCCTGCCCATCTTTTCCTTTTCAATTTTTTTCCTGGGTACACTTCCCTGCCCAATTTCTAAACATATATATATATATAGGTTTGTTGTGATCAATTGATAACTTTTAGCCTAATTGAGAATTGAGATCATCCACTCATTTTTTTATTAAATGAGTGGTCCAGAATTTGCCACATGGAAAATATTTATAGATTAATTGATTATGAAAGGGCAGAATGGTAATATCATGATAATTCCCAATCTCGCCTCCCTTCCATCGTCTCCCTTTCCAATCTCAAAACCTAATCCTCTGCTCCAATTCCTTCTCTGGCCCTCTACCTCCCTCAACCTCAGCCGCAACTCCATCACCAGCCTCGATCTCAGCTACAACAACCTCACTGGCCCAATCCCCTGTCGGTGGTGAGCACGGTGGTCGGCGCCTGCCGCGACGCTCGCATCCGCCTCTCAGGGTTCCTCTGCTACTGCTGTGGCATCTCCGGAGTCGGATTCGGCGACGGCGAGCTCCCGAGGATGAAGAAGGCTTGATTATCGGATCTCAACCTCCCCCTCGACCAGATCAGATTGTCGTCGCTAGCATGATCGAGACTCTGCGGGAGATTACTGTCGAAGAAATTGGGGGTTTGATGAGAGAGAAACTGTGGCGCTGAGATTAAGGTGATATTGTGAGGAAAAGAGGAGCTGGAATCGAATTCCTGATTGTCGTCGCCGCTGGAGGATTGCATACTCCCGCTATTGCCGGAATCCATGGCAAAATCAATTTCTAGAGAGAGAGGTGATTGAAGGTGTAATTGATGGAGTTGGTAAACTAGTAGAAAGTGATGGCTGCAAAAGTTGGAAAAAGGGGAAAAGGAGAGAGAATATGAAGAACTGTGTGTAAAAGTAGTTGACAAGCTGTTGACATTTGATATACAAGCGATTGACATTTTGCTATAAGTTGTTGACATTTGATATGCATGCTATTTACATGTGTTGTATGATCATGATGCCAGAACTTCTGTAAAATAAAAAAATTAAGATAAAAGAGTTGTTAGTTTTTAATTGCAAGAATTATTTTTGAGTTGTTGACACTTTGTACAAGTTGTTGACATTTTAGTACAAGTTGTTGAACTGTTGACATTTGATATACAAGTTGTTGACATTTTTCTATAAGTTGTTGCATTTGATGTGCAGACTATTGACATTAGATGTGTAGGCTATTGACGATATTACCCCCAAGTTGACATAATATACTTGCTGTTGACATTTCAAAAATCTGGTGGATGAGTGGCTGAAAATAGATCTCAATTCTCAATTAAGCTAAAATTAAAGTAAATCTCAGTAATTGGATCTTGTAATGTAACCGTTAGATTAATGCCACGTGTCATTAGCCATTAGATTAGCAATCACAAACTAAGACTAAATCTTAGCCATTAGATTAGAAGATCTAGTGGTTGAAATAATGCCACATGGATTATATTTTTAATTAAGAAAATTAATAAATAAAATTAGAGGGTATTAATGTCAATTCCCTCTCATTAAAATCATCTTAAAACTTTAAATTTGCGTAACTCTCTTGATTTAAATTATTTTTTCGCAAAAAATATATCAAATTAAAGATAATTTTATAAGGATTCCAATGAGATCTCAATTGCATATGTTCCGACGACGTTCGGATGATGAATTTGATATTTTTTATTTTAGTTTTCGTAAATGTTGATAACCAGATTTTTATCAACAAATACATCAAAAAATCTCAATAAAACCATGTAAAATTCTCAATAAAACCATGTAAAAATCTCAATAAATAAGTGTTTATATTTTCTTGTACTAGTGTTTATATTCTTATGTGATATTGTTGGTATTTGTAATACACTATGTTGACATAAAAAAACATTCACAAAAATTATCATATGATAACAAAATGAGTATATTACCCTTTTGTTGATATTTTGTCTACTATTTATTGAGATTCGTAAGATTTAATCTCATCCACTCATTTTAAAATCTAAGGGTGGAGATTTGGTCTGGATTTTGGATTAGGGTGGTATAAGCATTAGAATATGACCCTATATAGGATTGTGATCAATTGAGATTATTTATGCTAATTGAGAAATGACATGCAATATCAGCCACTCATTTTTATTAAATGAGTGGTCCAGATTTTGCCACACAATAAATATTTTTAGATTAATTTAATATAAAAGGGAATAATGGTAATTCATATCCATCTCTCCTCTTCTCAAAATTCCTTTTTTCCCAAATCGCTACCACCAATCGCCCTCCATCTTCATCTTCATCCCTCCAATTTCGCCGACGACAATGGCGATTGGCGCCGCCATATCGTTGCTGCTGATCGCCGTCAAACACTGTTCTCGTTTACCAGCGTCGTCTTCATCTCTCAGTTTCTCCTTTTTGTAAATTCATGAAAAATCTAATCTCCGATTCTTCTCCGCCTCTCTATACGCAATCGGTCGCTTCTTCACCTGCTCTGGCCTGACCGATTCTTCCGACGATGAAACCGAGGCTGGCTCCTTCTTCGCCTGCAGGTACGGAAAATCATCGATCCGCGCTTCCTTGAATTCGTTGCCTTCCCCGACGATGCGGCGGAGCTCGTCCTTCGCCACCCGGTGGCGAAGGAGCTCCACCATCGCCCACTCGGTCGTGCTGTTCTCATCTCCGATATGGCGAGGAACAACTCCTGTGGTAAATTGAATCACAAATTCGATGAAATAGGAGTATAATTAATTATTTAATTCAATGAATTACCATGATGATAATGTGGTGTTGATGATCTTCATGATTAGAAGCAACTAAATCCACTTAACTATATCTCAGTTTCATCAGCAAGGTCGGCTTTGATTTGGGACCTCTTATCGATGGGGTAGCCGATGGAGGCCGGATTGGACCCGATTGTGGCGTACACTGTCGGGGCAGAGATTGAGAAGCTGCAGTGGTCGTCTTCACAGCCGGATTGGGTGGCGATTGCGTTATCGAACAAGCTACAGATTCTGAGGGTATGAGTAGAGTAGATGATGATTCTGTTTGTGAATTAGTGGTGCCTTACTGACCATTGTTGGTAGTCAAACAAGGTTTATTTTATACAAACATTGTTTAGTTTTGTTTAGTCTTTCAACTCTAATTGCAGTTTCTTGATTGCACGCCAATAGAAGTCATCGTCGGTGAAAGCTGTTGACATTTTGCTATTAATTATTGACATTTGATATTATGGCTAGTGACATATGAATTACAAGTGTTATTTTTAGTTGTTGAGATTTGTTACGCTCCCATTACGCACTATTTTAAGGCCATTAGTTGGTTCGTTTTTAATGTCAAAGTTGCATTACATGTCCATTATTTGCATATTTTATCTATTTTGGTATTTTGACATGTTTTGTGAGAAATGTGAATATTTGAGCATAAAAAGGGAGTAAAAACGCGAAATAGGAAATCTGGAGCTTCTCCAGCGACCGCCGCAACACTTCCGGTGACCGCCGGTGCTCAGCGGTAACAAAGACATGCCCGGCGACTGCCGGGAAGTGCGTGGCGACCGCTACAAAGAGTCAGAAACTTTTGGACTGCGCGCGGTGACCGCCGGCCAAGGTGCGGCGGCCTGCCACAAAAACGCGGCGCGCGACAGCTGTCTTCAAACTCAATTTGCCGGCGATCCAGAAGAACGATCGGGGCGTTCTACACACCATTCTCTTCGTCTTGAAAATAAATTCAAGTTGGTACAAGAATTCACTTCAATCGGAGTTCTGTGGAGAGAATTATGGCCGTTCAACCAAAGTCGCGTAAAGCTGCCAACTGCAGCCAAGGCGGAAATTTGAAGAAGGAAATGAGATATTACCTTGTGAAGCCAAATCTTTTCCTTCTAATATGGGGAACGAAAATTACATCTTTCCTAATGCTTGGAGGGAACTTATTACCAAATTTAAATCTTTCTCAAGCCTATATATACCCCATAACCTCATTCATAGAATTCAATCCTTCCTTAGCCCCCAAAGGGGGAGCTTTCATAGCTCCTCCTCCAACCCTAATTCTTCATCATCTTTTTGCCAATTACTTGCATAGCATAAATTTGAGAGTTCTTCATTGTGCAAGGGGTTGGAGAAAGAAACAATAACATCAAGAACGACAAGGATTCAACCTACCGGTTTTATTTGCTTTAGTTTTATGTTCCAATTGTTTTCACTACAATCTATGTTTTTAGCTTATTTAATTATGTCTAACTAAATTCATAGGATTATTTGGAAATGTTAGTAACTTTTATTGGTTTATACAATTCCTTTTTCTATTTAATATCCGTTTTGTTTTTGCTTTGTTTCTTCAAGTAGTTTTGATGCTGCATGATTGAGTGACACAATCGTGTATGATTTAATATAGATTGCTTTAGAACTGTGAGAGAGTTCTAGCGAGTTAGATTCACTTAGTAGACGCTACAGTTAGCTTCCCTTAAAACGGCACTGTTAATTGAGAGTGAGGACTTTTCAAGGGTCTTAGGAGCTTTTTGAGTTACATGTTAGGATTGACAACCCTAATGTTGTAATCAACGTTTGTATCGCATGAGCATAAGCTAGGTGACTCGTCCTTTCAAAGTATAAACTGTGCTAGGGTATTGTAGTTAGAATTTGTATGACCATAATTGTGAACGCACATCCCTAGAATTCTCTTATCTCTCATATTTTATCTTTGCGATTTAATTGCATTTAGTTGTTTGATTGATTTTAATTGTTTTTACTTTCAAAAACCAAAAATTCTCTTGTTTCTCTAGATAGTATTTGACGCTTAATATTCCCCGTGTTCGATATCCTAGTACTAACCTTTAGCTATACTATTCCTACTCTATATACTTACAGGTATTTATAGTGCTAATAAAAAGTGCATCAGCATTTTAATAAGAGTTGTTGAGATTTGATATTCTGCCTATTGATATGTGAATTATAAGTGTTATTTTTTAGTTGTTGACATTTTGATACGAGATGTTGATATTTGATATTCTGGCTATTGATATGTGAATTATAAGTGTTATTTTTTAGTTTTTAACATTTTAATACGATTTGTTGACATTTGATATTCTGGCTATTGATATGTGAATTATAAGTGTTATTTGTTAGTTGTTGTCATTTTAATAGAGTTGTTGACGTTTGATATTCTGGCTATTGATATGTAATTATAAGTGTTAGTTTTTAGTTGTAGATATTTTAATACGAACTGTTGACATTTGATATTCTGGCTATTGATATGTTACAAGTGTTATTTGTTTGATGGATGCGTTTCAATATTGGAGCCAACAGACATGGGCATACACTACCAATGAAGAATCCGAGCAAAAGTGCCGTGGACTTGAATTCATATTACAAGAACTTGAAACACATGGAGAGGAGAGTCTACACCAAGGAATTAGA
>NC_062970.1:21135116-21168050 GCF_023119035.1 Salvia hispanica
AGGCCAAGAAAATACTTAGAAATTGTTCGAACTGATCTAGATTATCAAGATTTTAACAATTTGTTTGTTAAATAGCTTGAAAGTCGAGAATATCTGTTTGATGCACTATGAGTTAGAATCGTTTGATTCAGAACACTTATAGAAGTGCAACATAGAAAGACTAGCGAGTCTTAATGGTTTACACCATAAGAAGATGAGCAAAGGGTTATGATCAGTAGTGGGAGTCTAATCTCCATTAACGAATCCAAGCATTCATCTAATGAATGGGATAGTTATGTAAGAAGGAATCGAAGTCTTTCTAAGACAAGTTTGATTAAGAGATGAGTTGTACTCATTAAAATCTTATCATTGATGGGATAAACATTAAAGAAACTACCAACATCAGTACCTTCTACAAAACACGAGTTGTGGACTAGAGCGTCTCTAGTCTAGCACATCTCAAGGTGTAATGTTGTTCCAACACGTATTGGAAAAGTGTCCAAGAAATTGGAGTTGTGTACTGAGGCATGTTTTAGGGTTTGTCCCAAATGATGTAAGGTTATAAGTTATGTAATCTTCAAAGATATAATTCTTGTATGAAGATCAAGAGATGAACTATAAGCCTAACAGCGTGATAACTCTCAAAATAAAGAGAGCGATATCGGATTTTCCACCTTACCAAGAAGTCATATCATAAGAAACTTTTGCACTAATAAAATCAACTTCAGTACCTAATATTGTAAGAACCATATCGTAGTGGGAAAGGCTATTTTGAGGGTAAGCACGATTCTCACGCACTAAAACACACTTTTCTCACACAGTTCGTGATCGTGGTTGTTTCTGTAGTTTGGGGTTACCGGCGGCAAGTATCCGGCTCTAGTGGCCGGTGCCTTCCTCTCTGAAGGCTTTGCGGGGGTAATGGGGGATTCGAAGATGGGATTTCCGCCGGGGGAAGATCCGGTTGAGCCTCCCGGGGATGGAGCCTTAACTCTTATCAGTGTTGAGGGCTCCGATTCTCCTAATCTGGGGAGGGTTTAGAGGAATACACCTTTCCGGAAGAGCTTGGTTAGGGTTCGTCACTCGAAAGCAAAGCCTAAATCGCCGCTCCTGAGGATGGCGGAAATGAGGAGAGCTGGGCTTCGAGGTAGAAATCTGATTCAATCAGAGAAGAAGAGGTTGGGGTCGTCTGGTGGGAAGGGGGGCAAAGGAGTAACAGAAAGAAACTTTCAGCCTCTGTCTCCCAGCTCTACCCCGGTAATTGACGAAGGAAAGCGGCTGGAGGTCTCGATTGAAGGTAGTGGGAGCTTGGAGTTTGGAGAGGGGCATGTCTCGGTTGGGGAGTTAGAGCGGCCTGCCGTTTCGGACATCAAAATGTCTGGTGCAGAGGGGGAATTTAGGGATGTAGCATGCGTGGGGATAGAAAATGTGAAGGAGAAGGGAGGTAGCTACAAGCAAGCTCTACAGAAGACGATCCTTCCTTTGGGGGATTCTAACGATCTGGCTTTGGATTTGATAGCGGCGCAACCACTTCAGGAAATGGAATTTGTAGCTGAACAAGTTCCGCCGGCGGTTGAATATGCGGTGGATCTAGGGAGAGAAGAAGATTTTCCGCCATTAAGTAAAGAACGCTTGAAATTGGCAAAGGAGAAGTTGAAATCCAGAGGTCTACAGGAAAAGGAAGATGAGTTGCTGGTTGGGAAAAAACCATGTGAAGATGAAATAATGACCCCTGTTCTTGCTGGTTTGGAACAAAAAGAGAGAAATGAGAGGGGTGTTAAACCAGCGTTAGGGTCTAAACCAGAAAGTAGCAGGTTAAAAGGTGGCAAGAGCTTCAAGTCGACTCTGGAGGATGGATACAAAGCAAGGGTTAATGAACATGTCAGCTTTGAGCCAGAGAAGATTAAGAAGATTGGTATCATTGGTGAAAGTTCAGGGCTCCCTTCAATCTACTTCTCGGGTTCAGATACCTCATTCCTTGCGGATAAGCTGGGGTATGCGATAGTCGGGAAATTTTCACATTCCATCCCCTCCTTCTTACATATTCAAAAAGCTCTACAAGGTATGAGATTCTTAGGGGAGTTATCTTGGAGATACATAAATGCCAAGCATGTTCTTATTCAGTTTCGTCTAATTGCTGATTATGCAAAGCTTTTAAATGGTCCAAACGGTATGCCAGTTTGGTTTATTGATAGACACCCCATGAGAGTTTTCAAATGGACTCCGAAATTTGATCCATTCTTTGAATCACCTATTGCTGCGATCTGGTGCAATTCATTTATTCGAAAAGTCAGCCTTATTTGCCATTGGAAGCTTGCTTGGGGAACCTATTCAGGTGGATCGCGCTACAATTAATCGGTCTAGATTGTCTTTTGCGAGACTTTGTATTGAGATTTATATATCAAAGACCCCAGTTCATGAGATTATCTTAGATTTGCAAGGCAGGGAGATTAGGCAGGTGGTGAAGTGGGATCGTATTCCCCTTTATTGTCAAGATTGCAAGCATGTAGGGCATAATAGTGAAGCATGTTATGCAAATGGGCAGAAGGAGAAGCCAGTGAGACGAGATTACACTTATCAGGCAGAGAATGGAAATAGAAATGATAATGAGAGGAGGGAAGTTAAAGAGGGAGGGACTGGAGATGGTAAGAAGTCTAGCCTTATTCTCGGAGAGACTCACAGACAGAACGTCAGTAAAGGTATGCTAAGGGAACAGATAGGAAGTCCTAATAATGCAGAGGATGGTTCTGAGGCGTAGAGGTATGAGAATGTTGAGGAACAAGGTGGTGGCCCGTTTCAAAAGCAGGGGAGACGAGGAGGTAAATCAGGTATAGGCTGGGGTCGTGGTGCTGGTCGTGGTGCTGGTGTAAGAAGATCCTCGTCTCTTGAACACATGCAGGAGAGAGGGGCCTCTTATGAGGGTGGAGGAAGTAGAGGTTCTTCACCTAGTACTTCTAAAAATAGGTTTTCTCTCCTTGATTCTCCTGAGGAATCTGTGACAGGGTTGATGCAGGGGGATTCCTTGGTTCCAGGATATTTTGGCATGCTACCAAATGGTGATATTGACCATGAGACTTATGAAGACGAAAAAGAATGGGATATGGACGATGTGGAAGAAGGAGAGCCTGGTGCTGGCAGGAGTCGGTTGTTGGACAAAAGGGAAGCATCTCAGGAAGTTAGGAAAGATGGAAAGATGAGGCATCTGGCCGCGGTTCCATCCCAGGCTGCTTAATATGTCTTTCAACATCATGATTTGGAACGCTCGGGGTGTTGCTAACGTGAATACCCAGAGCGTTATCAAGCATTTGATCAAGGAACATAGAATTTCTATCCTGGCGATTATTGAACCTTTGATTGCGCCTAAGCCGGATTATTTCAGCAACTGCTTTGGGCTGCATTTCAAACAAGCTAATTGTAACGGTCAAATTTGGATATTTGCAGAGCAGGGGATAGAAGTGGAAGATTGGGATGACTCAGAACAGATTCTTCATGGTCGTTTCAGCTCCTCGTCCCTTCCGTCCCAATTTTCGCTGTCAGTGGCCTATGGAAAATGTACAAGGGAAGGAAGAATTGCGATGTGGAACAAGCTGAGAAAAATTGCAGCAAAAATGGATGGCTTCCTTGGCTTGTAGGAGGGTACTTTAACATTTTTGTTTCGGAAGCTGAGAGGCAGGGTAGCAGTAAGAATAGAACCAGAGAAATGTTAGAATTTGCAGAAGCTATTGGGGACTGTCAATTGCTAGATGTGGGAGCTGACGGGCCGAAATTCACATGGTCACGAGGGGAGATTTTTGAAAGACTTGATAGAGTTCTCCTCGGAGAAGGTTGGGCAAATCTATTTGAATCGACTAGGGTGACTAATCTACCAAGAATTTTGTCAGACCACTGCCCGCTACTGGTCTCTTGTAAGCTGCCCGGACCGAGAGTCAGGCCCCCATTCCGCTTTCAAAACATGTGGGTAAGGCACCACTCATTTTTAGAGGAGGTGGGAAGAAGCTGGAAGGAAAGTACTGGGACTCGAGGCATGATCAATATTCAAGTTAAACTTAGTCGGCTAAAGAAAGATTTGAGGCTATGGAACAAAGTGGTCTTTGGTAACATATTTGAAGAGATTAAGAGAGCTGAAGAGGCGGCACAGGAGTCTATTTTGAGGTATGAACAAGATCCTTCCCCGGCATGTAGAATGAAGATGAACAAAACTGCTGCAGAATACATCTTAAAGCTTAAAATGGAAGAGGATTTTTGGAGGCAGAAAGTGGCGGTTAAGTGGGTGGCTGAGGGAGAGAGAAATACTAAGTTCTTCCATGGTTGGGTCAAGCAGTGAAGAACTAAGGCAAGGATACACATGATAGAAGCTGAAGGAAGAACACTCACTGATGAGGAAGAGATCAGAAATTCAGCGGTTAGTTTCTTTCAAAACTTACTAACATCGGACTCTAGCTCTTTGGGGGATCCGGACCTGAATATCTTACCAACTCTACCTGAACATGTGGATATGAGATGGCTAGAAAGGGCACCTGATGAAGCAGAGATTAAGAAAGCTGTTTTTGGGATATGTGCAGAGAGTGTGTCGGGACCGGATGGTTACTCGGCTTTATTCTATCAAACCTGCTGGGAAATTATTAGAAATGATGTGATTGAGGTTGTGTCTGAGTTTATTGAGGGAGTCCCTATTCCTAGAGGAATTGCTGCCACTATGGTTGTGCTCATTCCAAAGAAGAAAAATCCAACAAACTGGGCGCAATTCAGACCGATAAGTTTGTGCAACATGATGAACAAGATTCTATCTAAAATTCTTACACTGAGAATGGCGCCCTTGCTACCTATGATCACCTCTCCAAATCAAAGTGGTTTTATTAAGGGACGGCTAATTAGTGATAATGTCCTTTTGGCTAAAGAGTTATTCCATGAGATTGGGAAAGGGGTTAAATCCCCGAACTTGGTTCTAAAATTGGATATGGAAAAAGCATATGATCGTGTTCAATGGCCATTTCTTCTTATGGTCATAAGGAAGATGGGTTTTTCAGAGAAGTGGGTTAAACTCATTGAACACTGCATTTCCCCTTGCTGGTTTTCGGTCTTAGTTAATGGTAGGCCCGCGGGGTTCTTCAAATCTACACGAGGTTTTAGACAAGGAGATCCTATCTCTCCCTCTCTATTTATTCTTATGGCAGAATACTTATCAAGGCTTCTGGATAAACTCATTTTAGGGAAGAAGGAAATGATGTTTCGCACGGCGAGGTACACTATGGGAGTCTCGCATCTGGCATACGCGGATGATATAATCATCTTCTCTCAAGCTCAGCATACGTCGCTTTTGAGTATTCTGGATTGCCTAAATCACTATATGGATGTCTCGGGCCAGAAGGTGAATGTTGGAAAAAGTTGTTTCCGTCTGAAATAATTGAGGAAATCCTCTTAATCCCGTTTAACAGAGGGGACAAGGACAGACCAAGATGGAAACTATCCCCGAATGGAGATTTTGTGGTGGCAACTGCATGGGAGCTAGTTAGAGACAGAGCGGAAAGAAGAGAAATACATGACTTCATCTGGGGAAAGTGTATTGGGCCTTCAATATCAGTTTTCCTCTTGAGATTACTTGTTAATAGAATCCCTACAGACACAAAGCTGCAGTGGAGAGGAATAGAAATGGCATCTAAATGCAGATGCTGCAGCAATATAGATGTTGAGTCCAGACTACACTTATTTGTAAATGGGGACGCAGCAAGGGAAGTGTGGAGATTCTTTGCTCATTGGTTCCCACAAGTTCCTGCTTTTGCCGAAGAAGGAATCAACATTGATCAGAGAATTAGGTGGTGGCAGAGACATTTGAATGCAGGTAATAAACAACGCATATGTCAAATAATTCCTTGCCTTATCCTCTGGTTCCTTTGGACAGAGAGAAACAATTGTGTGCATAGAGGAAAAATGTTCAGGGTAGAGAATGTTATTAGAAAGGTCATTGGTTACTTGAGGAATCTATTCTTGGCTGGGTTGGTGGGAGCAGATCAGTGGAATGAAAGCTGCCCAACTGTAGTATTCATGTCAGGTCCGGGTCACTCTGTAAAGAACAAAAAGGTAGTAAAGGTACAATGGAGACCGCCTGATGATCCTTGGATTAAGGTTAACTCGGATGGGGCATATCAACCTTCGACGCGGAGAGCAGGCGGAGGAGGAGTTGTGAGAAATGCTTTGGCAGAAATTCTCATTGCCTTTGCCTCTAATTTGAAGGCAACTTCTGGGCTCGAGGCTGAAGTGTTAGCCATCTTACAGGGATTAACGCTTGCAAAACGGTTTGGAGATCATATTTGGATTGAAGTGGATGCGGTTTTGGTGGCTGGGTGGCTATGTCAGGGTCAGCTGGGCTCGGCGAGGATTCGACATATTCTGGCCAAAATTAGAAGTGAGTTGAAAGGGACAACCTGGAGAGTGTCACTCATTTTCAGGGAGGGCAATAAGGCAGCTGATCTTTTGGCAGAGTTGGGTCTCGGGATGGAATCGAATACGACATTCACAAAGGAGTCGGTCCCAGCACGGGTGAAGGCACTTTGTAGATTGGATCAGCTGGGTCTACCTAATTTCAGATTCTGATTTCATTTCCTTTTGATGTTTTTGTTTTCGGTTATATTTGTTTTTGGTTGGTTCCTCCTAGTGGTTGGATAGGCTGTTTTTGTGTTTTTCAAGACGATCCACTTTTGGGATAGTCTAATGTAATACTCTCTTTAGATGATATAAATGGGACGAGGGGCCTACTCCACCCTCCACCGAGAAGGTGTTTGATTAAGGAAAAAAAAAAAAAAAAACCATATCGTAGTGGGACCGTTCCATTAGAACACAACAAGTTCATGGGTCTAAGAGTGTCGTAAGACTCAGTCTTAGATTAACTTGAACATAATCCCTTTAACTACAATGTAGTATTGGTTAATTTGGATAATCATCCTTGAAAAGATGATAGATTCCATATTACAATCTAAGATAGACAACATGTTTTACAAGACTTGCAATACTACCTACAGGCTGTGTCAGTCAGTGGGAGCAAGTATCTTCGCAAGTGTAAATATGGATCTCAAATGGCTAGACAATGACAATGGGTTATGCCCCAAGAGAATTATCTTCTCGCTATCGTTGTGCCAGGATTTATGCGATCATATCGTCTATTAAAACTTACATAATTTAGAATGTATGTATTATGATTGTCAAGACAGCCTTCTATAAATAGAAGTCTTAAGGAAATCATCTACTAGAACATTCTAAAGGGATATGTAATTAAGGGAAAGAAACGCATGATTGGAAGCTTATATAGACCTTTTATGGTATTATTGGCACTGTACGGTGATGAAATCTACAAAAGTTGTAAACAACTAAGATTGACATATGGCGTAGGAAACTGGTTGTCTACCCATTTTAAGATAGATGATTTAAGAGAAACTAAATACATCCTTATCATCTAAGTCCTTTTAAGATTGCTAGAAAGAATGTTGAGATTCTCTTAGGAATCCTATATCTACACATTGCTTGGAACATTTAAGCATTAGAAATTCCATGAAAAGGTTTATACCTCTCAAGATGGAATTCTCTTGTCTCTAGTCAAGTGTCGTTTGACGCTTAGTGAGATCAAGAATTATGAGACTAGTTTCGGAGATAGTTATCTCATGTATGCTATAATGTGTACTAAGTTTGATATTAGTTGTGCTTATGCATAGCAAGTATATATATATTAACCATGGCAAAGGATTTTGATTGAGGTAATGAATATACCCTAGTGCTTGAGAAAGACTAGTAACTATATTCTAGTTTACCAGTCATTCATGTAATGTCCTTGGGGTTACACTGTCTTAGTTTTATGACTAATCAGTGATCGAGTAAGTCATCCTCTGAATATGTGTTTACCTTAGGAATATCTTCCTAATAGCTTTAATCGTAAGTTTGAGTACGCCTATGAGTATTATTTTTTACTACTCTAGTGAAGGCTAACTCAAGGAACACACGAGTTTATTAAGCTAAGCAATCACATATGGGGATGAAATTAATTAAAGATCAAGTACGCAACAAAGACATTATGGTGAAAAAGATATTATCAGAGAACAACCAAGCAAATTTTTCTTTCACTTAGTGAAATGAATGGTAGTTCGATATATCTAGTACAAAGACCTACTTTGAGTATAAGTGGGAGAGTTTTTGGCAGTGGGTATACTCGAAAGCATGTTTTGAGTATAAGTGTGAGATTGTTAGGTTTGGTATACTGAAAAGCATGTTTCGAGCAAGTTTCGCGCGAATAGAATCTTGCTTGTATACGTAAAACTGTACAATCCAATTTTAACCCGATTCAGTATTATTCGAGCAGTCTCGCACGAATTGAATCACTATTATTATTAAATTGTGTTTGCTTGTGCATTTATAAGATGTTTTACAAATATTTAAATGCATAAGAAGTAAACAAAGTCTAAGTCTTTTGCTTAGTAGACCGGTTGTGGGCGTCGTCCACTTTAAGGTAACACGGTCAGATCTATGCAATGTTTTGCAAAAGAAAAAAAAGAATTTCACAACCTAGATAGGCTTTGGCTACCTATCGTGAAAGGTTGCTATGTCAGTCTGCATATTTTTAAGCCTTACTGAAATAAAATGACATTAGTGTGGTATAGCACTGAACGGATCTAACAGCAAGACGTGTCTTTATGCTATCTACTGAAAGACTAGGTCTTGATAAAATATTATTTCTTAATCTACATATGTTAGTATTGAGCATACGGTATTGATTATGCACTACTTTGACTTATCAAATGGTGCGGGTTTTTCGCAACCCAATAATCCCGATATATTGGGTAGTGGTGATTAATATTTAGCGGTGCTGGGATTGCTATTATGTTGAATCGTGCGCGAGGTGAGTCTCGTTTGATAATGTCCTCAAGAGGAGCTCGAACAAGGTTTTATTATTCGGAAAACTGGCCAGTTGGAGTTTTATTACTCTATGAATAATAAATAAATGTTTCTTGCTAAGTCCACTCTTGGAATTAATAAGATGTTAATTAATTAAGTCCATAGCAGACATTAATTAATTAATGGTCATTTATATCTTAAGCGCGGGAAATAAATAATAAATAACGGAAACCCGGATTACTTGTAATTTCGGATTTGGATTGGGAGAGTTCAATATTACTTCTGTAGTGGCTGCTCGTAATATTCCAATATAAGCTTGTATTAAATTGTGGGTTCAATTTAATTAGTAAAAAGCTAATTGGGCGAGCCCATATCCAAAACCTTCCATAGATCCCTGTCTGGGCCCAAAAGGAACTTAATATAAATAGGAGAATAAAGGAGACAGAATAAACACAATTTTTATTCTCAATATTTTTGAAAATTTTGAACTCTCTAGCTGTGGAGGATTTCGAATTCTTCACCTTTTCCCAAAAGGATTTTTTCTGTCTTCTTTATTTAAGTCCTAGTATTTTGATAAGATCAGCCCACCCTGATATCGAGATACAGTTCGGGAACCAGAGAGAAGATCCGTGGTCTAGTATTGAAGATCATCATATGGAGAAGGCGCGAGCAATCGTCGATTCTTTGGAGAATCAAATCGGTAACTCTAAACCGTAGAAATCATGTTTAGGATTTATTTTCTATGAGCATGAATTATTTACGTTCTAGCATGGAATTATCTGTTTAACATGTGAATTGATTAATCGCATAATCGGTCAAATAGATCCGTATCTGATTTATTTGTTTTGTACAAGTATTCCACTGTACAAGGGGCACCAAACCCCATCAGTCATATCATTCTAAATTTCCAGAGAAGGTAACCAACTCATACTACTTCATTTTGACCGAAGGATATTAAATTTGACTGGTTAGATTTACCGTTATTAATTTTCAAAGTGGCTGCCATTTCAATATGCTTATTCCCAATTTGATACATAGTAGGAGTTTTTTTCTACTTTCTTGAATTTGAAATAAAAAAAATATAGCATATTTGATAATAAAGAGAGCATGCTTGACTTTGATCTATGTTCTATATGATCTCTCATACTATATGACTTGCTTAAATGAAAGATATGAAATTTGGATGAACGGTTTATCGAAAAGAAAGCAATGAAGTTTTGTTGGATTGCTAGTCTGTTTTCATTCGTGTTTGATTGAAAACAAAAAGATGATTTGATAAAAAACATGCACAATTTATTTGGGGAGATTTGAGACAGAAACTGAGGTATTTGTAGTGTGTGGTTGATGAAGAGAAATATAGCTCCTTTTTGTACTAAGCTTTTCCGACAAGGAAGTAAATACTATCACTATAGCATATGAAATTTGGGATAATTTATTATGAAGTATTTGAAAAATCTCTACTTGGCATGTTGCGGTGGTCTTGAATAAAATGATCGTCTGAAATCGTTTGTTTTTTACTACTCCCTCCGTTTCGCCTTTCGCCATAGTTGAGGCGAAACTTTTCGGCACGGAGTTTTATAAATAAATATTGGGTGTGTTAAATAAATAGATAAAAAAAGTAAGAGAGAGGAAAATGTAGAGAAAATAAAGTATAAAGTGAATAAAATAGAGAGGATAAAGTAAGAGAGAGTAAAGTAAGAGAAAGGAAAAAGTTACCATATAAGGAAATGACTCAACTATGAAGAAACTTTCCGAAATGGTAAAATGACTCAACTATTGTGAAACGGAGAGAGTACATATGTACTACTGTACATATGTTTGTGGAGCTGAAAATGTCCGTCTCATTTTGCACATGTTGTAATAAAGGAAGGGATGACAGGTTGAACGAAGAAAAGAAATAATGATGACACCATTCCTGGCACTATTAACACTGTTTAACAATGTTCATCACTATTCAAAATTTTGCTTGATCTTTCACGCATGATACATGGGATGTATCATTATTACAACCTTTGAAAAGGAAACTTCACATACTTGATTTTGACGCTTGCAAAAGAGTGGAAGAAGTTGTCGAAATCCCCACTATTCAGATACTTCAATTATTTAGATTCATTTTCCATGCTTTGGTAAACAAAACTGACGTATGAATTTCATGCACAAGAAATTATTGATCCCACTTAGCGTATTCTCCACTTGTAGAGAAAGAACTCTGGTCTCTGTAAATGGACATTTGATATTCATTTGAGTTATAATTGTACACGGACAATTATTTACACGGACAATTATTTACTAACTTGTATTTTCTTGCACTTTAAACTCGTTGATACTTTTTCACGCTGGCACTTAATTAATAAAACCCAAAAGGAATTAAAGTAACAAAACATAGTAGTTTGAAGCACTACTTACTTTACTATGAGAATTGATAACGAACGTATTGATTAACGTTAAACGTTATGAAGAGAATGAGGTATTAAAATATTTTAGATGCAACAAGGAAGTCTAGTCCTTAGCATCTGTATTTCTTTCTTAGTTTATCTCTTGGTTGGTTTTGTTTGAGGACAAACAAATAGTTAAGTTTGGGGTATTGCCAAGCACGGATTTTATATGCTTTTAAAGCCTAAATTTGATTTGTTTCGAGTGTTATGTAGGTGAAATATGTTCTTAAATTATACATTGATACATTTTTTTTTTATTTTGACGTGTTTTGTGAGAATTGTGTGAAATTGACTTAGAAAAGGGTACAAAAAAGAGGTCGAATTTGAAAAACGACACAAACTGACCAAGTCAACAGTCCGCTCAACCGGCATCAAGCGCATCAGCAGGCACTAAGGAGACTGTGGCCCGTTGCGGGAGTTCCTGAGCTAGGATATCTCGCCCAGCGATTTGCCGAGATTGACACGGAAATCCCGATACCAGTCAACGACCCACTGAAACCATGTCACTGGTCCGCTGAGTTTGTGTGGCACATGGATTCAGCCTTAATTAGAGGATAAACATGCATTTTTGAGCTAGACTTGTGATACGATCCCGCCGCGAGAGGAACCGCCACGGCCAGTGGCCACCGAAGTGCTGGGGAAGATAGATGAGGCGAGGTCTGCAGTGGTAGTGCAGGAGGCTTCTATCGCGAAGACGAAGCCGAAGAGAGTTGCGAAGCCGCCAAACAAGTTCGGCGACTTCGTGTCCAAGTAGCCGTAGGATTATTTGCTTTTCTTTTGCATTCTTTTGCTTTATTTATTTTTGGAACTTTTTATTATTTAAATTCAGTACGTGTCGAGCATAGTATAAGCTCCGTTTTCGGGTTTTCTTTGTTGATTCTTTCCAGAGATGAATAGGACTAGGTCGAATGTCTAAAAATAGGGATTTTGTTCATTAACTCATCAAGGAATGAAAATATTATTTGCCCACAACTTTGTGAATCTTCTTGCAACTCTAGTTCTCACGCTGCCCGACGGAAAACCGCGCACAGCCTGAAACTAATTTATCCGCCGACCCTACGATTGGGCGCCGGAATCGCTACTCTGATCGCCGCGTTACTACCGCCGGTCGCCGTTAAGGAGGAGGTCCTTAACATCTGGTGCTTTCATCAGTCAACTCATGAGACGTGTCAACAACGGCAAGGCGCCCTGGGGGACGCCAGGCCAGGATAATTACCCTCCAACGTGCTTTGGGGGTCGCTTGAATATTGGAGGCCGTCGCGACCGAGGTGGCTACTACCGCTCGTCGATGGACGAGGGTGACGCCGAGGGTCGCCCAAGAGACGACGCTCAACCAACCGATCATCTGCATACGAAATTGAACCAGATATTGGAGAAATTTGACAAGTTAGACGTGAGAGGACGACGAGGAGGAGTTTTTCAGACGGAAAAGATCGGGAGATCGAGGGTTTAACATCCGAAACCCTAGTTATGACCCCCGTGATTTTCCGGCAAGGGATACTGGCCGTCGCGAGGGCAGGGGCCGTGTGGAGTCTTGCTGGGACCCGCCGGGCCAACCCCAATCCCGTCACCAATTGACGGAAGTTGCGCCGACGTTCGCCCGCCAGGCTTCTTGTTGGGATCCGTCCCAACATTTTCAGGCACATGCTTCAGGGTTCGACAAACCGGAACGCGTAAAGATGCAAGCTCCGCGTTTTGACGGTTCCGAAGCAACAAATTGGATAACCAGAGTCAAATACTATTTCGACCGCTTGATGCTACCGGAGGCACATCGCCTTCACTATGTCGTAATGCTATTTGATCCTCCCGCGTCTGAGTGGGTATTTAATTATTGCAAACAAGAATTTCTGGACGACGTTAGGCACCGCTTCGACAGGAAGAGTTTTAAAGACTACTTTGGGCTGATTGCCAAGCTAACGCAGACATGAACGGTTGAGGCTTATCATGACACGTTCGAAAAATATCTCAATCGTGTCCACAGAGTTCCAAAGTTAGAGTTATTTACGTTGTTCGTTGCTGGTCTCAAGCCAGATATGCAAGAACGTATACGATTGCATCGCCCATCATCCTTAGCAGCGGCGATGGCTTTGGCCTTGGAGCTAGCCGACACTCAGGCAGAACGACAGCCGCCACAACAGACTTTGCGTCGCCCTTGGCAAAATCGGGATATCCGTGCTCAACAGGGTTCAGGGCTGAGTCACCCGTCGACCCAGCCGAGCCAAGGAAGTGGTATGAATCAGACCACTGGGCGATCAACGGAGCAGCCTCGTGCCCCTCTCATTCGCGTTTCACAAGCGGAGAAAGCTGAACGCGCAAGGCTGGGACTTTGCTACTATTGTCCGGAAAAGTGGGTCACAGGTCATGTTTGTAAGCAGCGCTTATTGTGTTATGCAGATGATGGGGACGATTTTGATGAGGAGGTTGTGCAAACCGCTGAGGAGGTACTGGTGGAATCCGATGTCTCCCACGTCCATGCGATGAATGGTAGCCATAGATCTAGACCTCTCAAGAATATGGGTCTAATTCAGGGGAGAGATGTGAGCATTCTCATTGATACAGGGAGAGATCGCGATTTCCTCCACCCATGTGTCGCCGAGACCCTACACTTACCGTTGTCTCCTATTCGACCGTTTAAGGTGATCGTCGGCAACGGCGAGACTCTGCTTTGTACACATATATCTCGACAAACAAAGTTGGATGTTCAAGGGACAATTTTTGTGGTGGATCTGCATATCTTGCCGGTACATGGCCCGGATGTTGTTTTGGGAATGGATTGGCTGGAATCCTTGGGGAAAGTTACCGCCGATTTCGCGGGCAAGACGTTAAAATTTACAAGGGGAGATAAAACGATCGTTATCAACGGCATATTGCCCCCTCCGCGTCGCATTAGCCTTCATTCTCTGGCATCGCTGACACCTTCAAGGTTGGCCACGGACGTTTTTGAATTGCTATTGCTCGAGCCGAAGTCAACCTCGACCGCTGCGACCGCGCCGGAGGAGTTCCCTGTCAACCTGCCACCAGCCGTGGCATCGATCTTTGATAGGTTCCGGGCGGTATTTCGTTTGCCAGAAGAACGAGATTGAGCGGCAGATTAAAGACATGTTGGAGCAGGGGATCATTCAGCGGAGTTGCAATCCGTTTTCGTCGCCCGTATTACTGATCCGGAAGAAAGACGGCACATTTCGTTTTTGCATCAATTATCGCGCTTTAAATAATGCAACCATTCCGGATCATTTCCCGATCCCGACAGCGGACGAACTTTTTGACGAATTGGGCAAGGCACGCGTCTTCACTAAGCTGGACTGCGATCAGGGTATCATCAGATAAGAATGCATGATGAGGATGTTTTCAAAACGACATTTCGCACTCATGATGGCCACTTCGAGTTTTTGGTCATGCCGTACGGTCTGACTAATGCTCCGTGTACTTTTCAAGCGGCGATGAACGCTATATTTCAGCCCATGCTTTGGAAATTTGTCATAGTCTTCTTCGATGATATACTGGTTTATAACCCGTCAGCCGAGGCTCATGGGCAGCATCTAGCGGCGGTGATGTCGGTTCTGTAGGAGAACAACTTTTTTGTTAAACTGTCAAAGTGCTCTTTCTGCAGCTCCACGGTGGATTACCTGGGCCACTTGATCGGTGAGGGGTTACTTAAGGCGGACCCGAGTAAGATAGTGGCTATGACGGCGTGGCCCACGCCCAAGACAGTAAAGCAGCTCAGGGGATTTTTGGATTAAGGAAGGGCGGGCGCCAGGACACCTCACTTGGGCGAATGGTTTCGTGTATTACCATCACCGTATATTTGTGGGCTCTCGGTCGTCGGCCAGAACACCAATTTTGGAGGAGAATCACAGCTCTCAGTCTGCGGGACATCCCGGGTTCGAGAGGACTCTCTGGCGAGTGACAGCAGAGTTCTATTGGCCGCAAATGAAGAAGGAGATACGACGTTTTGTTGAGGCTTGCATTATCTGCCAGACAACAAAATACTCTACTCAGAAACCGGCGGGGTTGTTGCAACCATTACCCATTCCCTCACAAGTTTGGGAGTAGCTTTCTATGGATTTCGTGACCGGCCTTCCGCAGTCACGAGGGTACACAGTGATCATGGTAGTGGTGGTAAGATTATCCAAGTATGCTCATTTTGCGCCGCTGCCCACTCGGTTTGATGCTTTGCGGGTGGCGCACTTGTTCGTCAATACAGTGGTCCGTCACCACGGATTTCCTAAAACCTTGGTCTCGTATCGTGACTCAGTGTTCTTGAATCAAATCTGGGAAGAGATTATGCGCCTTAGTGGGACGAAGCTGAATTTCTCTACCGCATACCATCCTCAGTCCGACGGCCAAACGGAAGTGAGGAATAGGGGCCTTGAGCAGTACCTGCGGGCGTTTGTTGCTGATCATCCTTCGAAGTGGACTAACTTCCTTCCATGGGCAGAATTAGCCCTTAATTGTTTTCATCACGTGGGTTTGGGGATGTCCCCGTTTAAAGCTTTGTATGGCAGGGAGCCCCCGTCTGCCGCAACGCCTCCCTCAGTGGCCGAGCTGATCACGCAACGGAGTGAGTTACTGGTGGAGCTGCGTCGTAATCTCTAGCGCGCTCAGCAAAGGATGCGAGATTCGGCTAATAAACATTGTCGTTTGGTAGAATTTTTGGTAGGGGATATGGTGTTACTCAAACTTCAACCTTACAGAGAGCATTCGGTCGCGCGTCCGCAGTCGGCAAAGTTAGCTCGTCGCTATTATGGACCATTTAGGGTGTTGGAACGCATCGGGCAGGTGGCGTACCGGTTGCAGCTCCCGGAAGGGAGTATGATCTATAATGTTTTTCACGTCAGCCTCCTTAGGCCGTTTATTCAAGGTGATGCGAGGGGCGAGCTGGGTGACTTGCCTTCGGAGTTCTTTGGTGACAGGCCTGTGGTCTACCTGGTTCGGGTTTTGGAAAAACGGCTGCTGTGGCAGGAGGGCCGCCCTCGAGAGCATGTCTTGGTACGATGGTCGGACGGCACAGATTCGCCTACTTGGGAGCCGTTGGATGTGGTACAAAGGAGGTTTCCAAACGTTCTCCTTGAGGACAAGGATGTGGCTATGGAGAGGGGGGTTGATACGATCCCGCCGCGAGAGGAACCGCCGCGGCCAGTGGCCACAGAAGTGCTGGGGAAGATAGATGAGGCGTGGTCTGCAGTGGTAGTCCAGGAGGCTTCTATCGCGAAGCCGAAGCCGAAGAGAGTTGCGAAGCCGCCAAACAAGTTCGGCGACTTCGTGTCCATGTAGCCGTAGGATTATTTGCTTTTCTTTTGCATTCTTTTGCTTTATTTATTTTTGGAACTTATTTTTATTATTTAATTTCAGTACGTGTCGAGCATAGTATAAGCTCCGTTTCGGGTTTTCTTTGTTGATTCTTTCCCGAGATGAATAGGATTAGGTCGAATCAACCCTAGGGTCCTTAGTCTATAAATAGGGCTTTTGTTTATTAACTCATCAAGGAATGAAAATATTATTTGCCCACAACTTTGTGAATCTTCCTGCAACCCTAGTTCTCACGCTGCCCGACGGAAAACCACGCACAGCCTGAAACTAATTTATCCGCCGACCCTACGATTGGGCGCCGGAATCGATACTCTGATCGCCGCGTTACTACCGCCGGTCGCCGTTAAGGAGGAGGTCCTTAACAACTTGTTACCTAATTAGAAGAGGAGCCTTCAAATGTATAAATAGTCCTCAAACTGCATCATTGAAAGAGTTCAAAATTCCTTTCCGAAATTCACATATTTTTACCGCCATACTTTCATTATTGTTCATCCACCATTGTAGATTGGAACAAGGCATGTAAAAGACGGAAAGGTTCAAAATTAATTTTTTTCTGATATTATCTTATTGTTGGCTTAATGCTTTTAGATCTTTTATTATGGATTTTGTTACTTATTGTATTATGGGTAACTAATCTGTACAAATTATGGGGATTGAGAGTAACACTTAATGTCTAATTTACTTTGTTATCGATTTTATTACTTTTATTTATTTTAATAAATAGATTCTCCATATCTATTTTATTTTTAATTTATGTTTGAGTGATGTATTAATATTTTAGATGATCATCATTTGGCCCATTCCCATAGCTAACCACATTATCTTTTAGAGTAAATGTCAATTTTGGTCCTAAACATATGGCAAAATACGTATTTGATCCAAAACATTCATTTTTTTGAAAAAAACAGGTCCATATCGAATGAAATCTTTATCGGAGTGGTCTTTTTATTACGGTTCCGTCAAAAAACTACCGGTCATGCTGTGCAATTAGCGTTGACCGTTAGTTTTTTGACGGAACCATAAAAAAGGACTATTTCATTGACATTTGCATTTGTTATGGACCTGTTTTTTAAAAAGTGAATGTTTTGGTCCAAATTCATATTTTGGTCATATGTTAAGGACTAAAATTGACATTTACTTACCTTTTATATACTACTACTTCCTTCGTCCCAAGTAAGATGATCCCTTTCTTGGGTGGCACAGAATTTTATACACATTTATTTTGTGTGAAAAGTGTAAAGAGTTAAATAAGAGAGAGCGAGAGAATATAAAGTAGAGATAAATGTGTTTTTATTTTTAGTAATGAGTCATCTTGGTTGGGACAAACCTAAAACAAAAGTGAGTCATTTTCTATGGGACGGAGGGAGTAGTATTCGCTAATACTATTAAAAATTCTCATGCCCAAACTTCTGCTTTTATAAAATTGAATATGTTAGTTAAAACTTGTAATATCTGAGTTTATATATTGAGAAAAGAGCCAATAAATATAAGAAGGTTACTTCGCAAATAATCAATTAGAATCTGAAGACCATCTGATGGAACCTAGATCACATGCCTGGACCATTCCCTTCGAATCCATAATCACACAATACAAATCTTTCACTTTTTCACCATCTCTATCTCTCTATTATCATCAGCCAACAACGCATCAACATCTCCATCATTCTTTTCAGTTAATTCTTCTAAAGATTTGTACTTATAATACGATGCACATACAACATAGTACATCAAATTCACAACCTGCACCCCACTGACGATGGCGAGAGATGACGGTTCATCGTTCGAGCTTGTTGGATGGTGAAGCCATAAGTCATCATCAATGTAAGAGAACTTGTGTTATTAAAGACGGCTTACTTGAACTGGTTCGAGTGGAGAAGCCGGCCATTGGTCGAGATATCAAGGTCGAGATCATTGTTCCCGATAGGGGTGGCGGGATTCCGGGGACTTTTCCCTTCCCAAAGCCCGGAAATCATTTGAGCAGCTCGAACGAAGGACTCCCCCCGGCTTGAGCTTTTGACAAAGGGGAAAGGCAAGGCCGCACAATACCATGGCGTATAGGGACCCTAGCCCCCAAGACCAACTAACATTGTTTTTGGAAAAAAACCCTTAGAGCAAGTAAAGATGCTAATCCCATACAAAATAGTAAAAGAAGAAATTCATTTCCCTAGACCCCCTTTTTTGCTTTGCTCATATCAACTGACAAGAAATGTCACCACACATGGCCAATCCCACCAGACGCTGATATCGTGATAGCCAAGTTGACAACTGCTTTATAAATGATTGGCCACAAATTTGGAAGAATTATATAGGGAATTATCCAAGCAATTTCATTATCAAAAGATATAGATGTGTATATAGGGATGTAATCAATTGCAAACTAAATCTCATCAATTAGAACCTTATAATGTCAACAAATGACAAGTAATATCAGCACAAAGTTAACCGGTCCCATTTAACTCCGATTGACATTTTTATGAATCGAGTTGGCATTCATATGTTTTCATCCCAACTTAAATTGTGTTGACATTATTTATTATCTGTTAACATCATATCTAAAAATCTAATAGATGAGATTTAGTTTGCAATTTATAGTAAAGATGCAGTTTGCAGTAAAATAAGACTCTGTGTATATAATACAAATATATTTGATTAATCCGAACTCATAATCATACACACCAATCATCTCAAAAGAAACCAAGTTTTGGTGAAAATCATTTTTTATACCAATTTTTAACTATTTATGACCAGTCACTTTGCAACTAGAAAATACAGTGTTTCAATTTTAAGACAACATATAACACCAAATGAAGGTGGATTTATCAAGAATGAATTTTTCTCATCACACACTCACATAGTTAAAGAATGTCTTTAAAACAATCTTAAAAGTGGGTTCCCAAGAATCAGTGTATGTTAAACACACAATTGAAGGAAACTGAAGATCAACATAAGAATGAGGGATTAATGATGAAATCTCTCATATGCCAAGAATTTCTTAAAAGTAAAACATATTTAAGAAGAAAAAGTGGGCTAACCAAGAATAAAAGGCATTGTCCTAACACCACCAAGATGATGCTTTCTGTCTATGATCACATCTTCTTGTTTGTTTTCCTCATCTTCATTTTCGGATTTCTTCCTCTTCTCTAACTCTAACTCACCGTTTTCCATTTTTCCAAGTGTGGGATTGCTGCACACAATCTCATCAGTCTTTATAATCAGTGCCAAAACTATTAAATATACTTCCTTTGTCCCATTAAATTGAAACGTTTGTTTTTCAGCCTGAGATTTTATGTAATATTATTTTTTAGTTTATGAAAAAATAATAAAATAAGAAAGAAAGGAAAAATAGAGATAAAAATAATAAAATAAGATAGATAAAAAAAATAGAAATGATGATATTTTCAATTTAAAAAATGTTTCATTTTTAATGATACAATCCAATACGAAAAATGTTACTACTATATTTTTAATGGGGAAGTATATATTTACATAGTAGTATTTTTTTGTTCTTGTACATAATTTATACACCATCATTGTTGATGGGCTCCACCCCACGAAATGAAAAATATGTAAATCTTTTAAGAAACTAAAATAAAGACTTGGGAGATTATTAAGCATGTGAATTTTTTTGTTTTTGTCCAAATCGACATTGTTGCAGTCTCCTATTTAGGTTGTCTTATTGGGCAAAATTGGCTCCTCGTAATTATTTATATATTGGAAGACGTTTATGTTATTAACTCTATTCGGCTTTTTTTATTTTCCTATATTATCGTGTCTGAAGATAAATTTAACTTAATAATTACTCACTGTCCTCTCTTTCAAAAGTCTTTGACACCTATACGTCTATAATTCTCAAAATAATTATTTTTGGCGTGAATAATTATTTAGTTATTTCTAGTGACTTTGTGTTCCATTGATCTTATCTCTTTTAATTTATAGTAAAGTTTTCATCTTGATGTCAAATACGTGGCGCCGACTAAATTAATTTCATCTCTTTTATTGTAATGTAACACTTTATTTATTTTGGACCCAAAAAATTTAAAAATTGTTACAAATTCTTCCAGCGTTATTACATTTATTGTTTAGAGAATGAAGACTGTAAAATATATGGTATTAGAGACAAGTAAATAGAATAAAAATATAATTCTGACCAATTTCTTAGTAGTGATTGCGACCAAGATTGGACGCAATTTTCTAGGCAACTTTTCAATTGGTTGTATCTTTTCAATTTTATAAATTTGTAATTTAGGCAATTTTTTAGACAACTTTTTGACTAGTTTTATCTTTACAACTTATAATTGTACTATTAATTTATAGTTAGAGTATGGTTTTGTAGAAAATTGATGACTTTGCTGACATATTTGCTTACGATGTTGTGTTAAATAGACTGCACGGTATCATTAGACTGCAGTTTTCTTTTATTTTAAATTGAGTATAACTCCTTTTTGGTCCACGACATATAGTTAAATTACGAAATTTATCTATTACATTCATTTTCCGATTTTCGGGTCCACAACATACGAAAATCGCATCGATTTGGTCCTTTTTGGACGGCTCGGTTAAAATGGGAAGTCAACCGTCAGTTAAAATACCATTTATTTTATTTTCTTAAAAAATACTCCCTCCGTCACTCTGTAGTAGAGGCGTTTCTTTTTGGCATGGGATTTAAGAAAAATTGTTTTTAAATGAGTTAAGTAAAAGGAGAATAAAGTGGGAAGGAAAAAGGTAGAGAGATGAAAAAAGAATAAAGTAATAAAGAGTAAAGTACTTTTTGCCAAAAAAGAAAATGACTCAGCTATAGTGGAACAATCCAAAAAGGAATACGACTCAGCTATAGAGCGACGGAGGGAGTACCATTTACTTATTTTCCCCAAATGAAATCCTTTCTCTCTCTTTATCACATCATCTTAAAACACACCATCTTTTTTTATCTCTCTCTTTATTCCCCACACAATCAGCGAACAACCCTAATTCTTCGTCGTCCTCCCCTACCCTGCAACACACCGAAAAATCGTTTGAAATGCATCGGTTGACTTCCAGTAGTAATTTCGGCGACAACGGCGGTGGGCGCGACCTTCGATTTAGGCCTATGCTATGCTTTTGTAAGAAGGTAGCTGAAAGTGCAGTTTTCGGTGTTGTGTTAAAGTAAGGGTGTGTCCAACTGATCATGATGGAAATCCCAACCTAGCTGAGTCGTTGGCACAACGATCGGAACCTAGTATCAAATAAATTCCTCAACCCACTTCTACTGGTTAGTATAATGGAGGTAAGGGTCGAATCTCACAGAGATGGACACGTTCGGATAATTGTGGTGATAATCTGAGAGGTTTTGGTTAGCTACCACGCTTTTGGGTTGAGATTCTACCTAGACAGAAATCAAAGATGATACTCTACTGACTAGTGGGCGTGAAAGTGACCGACATGTGGTGGTGTACATGAAAATAGGGGACAAGGTATCTCAGGGACATGTGGAAATAGACAGTTACTAAATAAGGAAATGTAGAACAGCAGAGAATATGTGGTGGCTGGGTGGCAACTCTGACAGGTTTGGAGGGTACAATCTTAAAGTAAAGGACAAAAGTAAAAAGTAACTAAAAAGCAAAAGTGGTCCTAGAAAAAGTGGATTGTGATGTTTTCTTCTTCAACAAGTATTAACAGAAATTATATGAACACAAACTCCATGGATAACTTAGATTCTCATTGATGAAAAGCTTAAACAGACTAAGTTCATAGCTTTCTAGCACTTAATTCTAGATTTGCAGCGGAAGAGTCCAAGACAAAATAGCACGTATGAAGACATGCTACTTTGGGTTACCTAACTACTTATTTAAAAGTCTTGTCCCAACACCTTCGCCTCCTCGTACACGTTCAACCTGCACATTTGAAAATAACATGCAGGGCTGAGTATTTGATATACTCATTTGGGCACATTGCCAAAAATGGTTTTATCTTTAATTGTCAATGCCAGAGTTGAGTGATCACGGGGTTTTACTTAAAAAGACCCGAGTCACTAAAATACTTTTCCTTTAGTAAAGATTTGATTGCGCAATCACATAACATAGATATACCATATCTGAAACTGATGTGAACCGGGAATGTGGCCACATTCCACGACGGTCACTGGACCGGCCAACCCCTTTTGTTAGCTCGCGGTCCCCTTATGTGTACACTAGTCCGAGTAGGGTTTGCGGCCCTACTGGGACCCGAATTCGATTTAACACAGGAAGGAGGCATCGCCTCTCTTTCTCCCTGCCTCCGGCGTTCTCCTGGCTCCCTCCGGCGAATTCTCTACCGCCGTCATCGCAGCTCGCCGTCCGGCAGCTCTCCCATCACTCCTTGCTCCAAAGCTAAGTTTTTTTCCTCTCATTTATTTCCTTGTAACAATACTATGTTTCAAAGATGAAGTCTTAGTGTATCTTACTGTGTGATGTTGAAACCATCTTGGGTAGTAATTTAATTGGGGAAAACTTTGATATCAAAACTTGTACATGAGGCCTACTGTGTTGGTTTGTATTCTTACTCAAAGTATGGGTTCTATCAGTCGATATTGCTAAGTTCACATTGGATTTTTGAGCACCTATAGTTCTAAGTTCTTGATTATCTATGATTGGCTATCATGATGCATTGGTGAGGGTGGGCTATGGAATACCTCTCCTTTGCGATTCTCGTTTTACGGCTGCTTCTCCGTGTTGCCGCTGCCCCTCCTCGCCTTCTTGCTCCTCCCGATTCCTTGCTGCACTCCTTGATTGTGAGTGAATTTGTGGTTTCTGGGGAGGGAGTCAGGGGCGGTTTATGGTGGTTTATATAGGCGAAGTGTGGTGTACTCGTGAGGCCTTAAATGGCTGTCAAAGCTCTTTGTTTTCATGCTGCAGATGGCACCTTTAGTTTACTTCCTTTGTCTCTTTCTTGAAACATAAGTACTACCTTCATTAGGTTACTTTGTTTGATGTGCAGGGGAAGCAGGTGGCTGTTCGGTTTGGGCTGATTTGGCGCAGCTGGAGGGACACGTTTTGGGCTAGCTGATCAGCAAGGTATCGGTCAAAGGATAGGTTGCCACTCCAAAAGAGGCAAGTCTCAAATTCTTGGCAGCAATGAGAGGTAAATTCTAAATGTTTTATCTCAGTTGTCCCTTCTTTCATTTATTACTTAGTACACAGGTTTGCAGCCTTGTACTCCTAAGTTTTAAGAATTTTTGTTTTCACATACAGCTCTCGGTTTGGTGCATTGGCTGTGTAGGAGTGTACCTCCCATTTTGGGATCATTTAGACCTCCTTTGGTAAAGAAAGGATGCCTCCTTCCTTGTTTGGTTTGATGTTGGGAAAAGTAATCTAAAATATTTATTAGTTTTGTAGGTTCTTGCAGGTTTAATGGCAGATAAAGGAAAAGGGTTTTTTTAAAAAAAAATTGGGGATGTGGCCTGGGATCGAGACGAGGCAGTCGGGCTGGCTGCACGGGCCTTCGGGCTGCCCTCTAAGTCTTTGGGCCGAAAGAAATCTCGTGTTCGAGAGTCGAGGCCCAACTCTTTGTATATTTGTATTCTTAAATTCTTTTTTTTTTTTTTTGTCAACACATGTGTAAATCATTTTTATTTCTTGACGTTTATTGTATTTCACACGTATATACGAAAATCTGTTTTAGTTTGATCGACACTCTTCAAATTAGCAACCAAGCAAGACCATCGACTAATATTTCTGATTTGAAAACAACAAACATTTCTCTAGGTTGACATTAGTCTTAAAGAAAAGGTAACAAAGAGCGGGTATTACAGGGTTGGTTTTAACATAAATTAATGAAAAAATTGAGGCTGTACAGTTGATGTTGGACAAATTTAAATTAGAAATGAAGACAAAATTTGAGAAATTAGTGTATGTTGTTGTATATGCTCTATGTTTTGTAGTTGTTGTTGGGATATCTTGTATGTTGAATTAATTTGATGAAAATCCTAGTTTTTGTTTGAAATTTTGTATATATGTAGCTAGTCTTGAGTCCGTAGAGTATTAGTTTTTAGGACTTCTTTGTTTAAGTGTAAACTGGCGAAAAAAGCAAGATTCCCTTAGTGAGAGTGATCGAAGAGAGGATGCATGGATGCATGTCAATATTGAGACCGCTTTCCTTAATAAATCAAAATCAGTTTGGACGAAGTGAGAACGATATAAAATGCCCTATATTGATCTAGTTGTGAAGCCTCCTTAAAGTGAGTTAAAAGCATAAAATTAAACACTTAATACTAATAGAATAGAGAAGAGAGGCTGCCACTTGATGCTTAGGGGAAAATGACATAGGGGAGTGAGGAGTAAAGGCAAAAGGAGAACCAAATTGAGCTTAATTCTTTCGAATCTACTGGACCCGCCTCGTTGTAAGGACAACCCCTATATAGCCAAATTGAACCTATTAAAAAAATTGTTCCTTCTTTTGGCACCTCAACCTTCATCTCATGTGAACAAGGGGGCGAAGTGGGAGCAACTCACCATTCGGGGTAGGGAGCTAGGTTGAGAAACAAGGGAGCTAGGCCTTCCCATCGGCCCTTCATCTCATGTGAACAAGGGGGCGAAGTGGGAGCAACTCACCATTGTTGACATGGCTTGTACGTGTAGCTGACATATTATATACCATAGTGGACATGACTTGTATGTGGAGTTGAGACGATATGTACAGTAGTTGACATGACTTATATGTGCAGTTGACACGATATGGCTTGTACGTGTAGTTGACATGGCTTGTACGTGTAGTTGACATGGTTTGCAAGTGTAGTTGACATGACTTATAATTGTTGTTGACATGGCTTGTACGTGTAGTTGACATGACTTGTACGCATAGTTGACATGGTTTGAAAGTGTAGTTGACATGACTTGTATTAAAATAACACTTATAATTCACATTTTAATACTGAAAATATCAAATGTCAACAACTCGTATTAAAATGTCAACAACTAAAAAATAAAACTTATAATTTACATATCAATACCGAGAATATTAAATGTCAAAAACTCGTATTAAAATATCAACAACTAAAAAATAACACTTATAATCAACATTTTAATACCGAGAATATCAAATGTCAACATCTCGTATTAAAATGTCAACAACTAAAAAATAACACTTATAAATAGCCTGAATATCAAATATCAACAGCTCGTATTAAAATGTCAACAACTAAAAAATAACACTTATAAATAGCCAGAATATCAAATGTCAACAACTGTATTAAAATGTCAAACAAATAACAATTATAACATATCAATAGTCAGAATATCAAATGTCAACAGTTCGTATTAAAATATCTACAACTAAAACATAACACTTATAATCACATATCAATAGCCAGAACATCAAATGTCAACAACACTATTAAAATGTCAACAACTAACAAATAACACTTATAATTCACATATCAATAGCCAGAATATCAAATGTCAACAAATCGTATTAAAATGTTAACAACTAAAAAATAACACTTATAATTCACATATCAATAGCTAGAATATCAAATATCAACATCTCGTATCAAAATGTCAACAACTAAAAAATAACACTTATAATTCACATATCAATAGGCAGAATATCAAATGTCAACAACTCTTATTAAAATGCTGATGCACTTTTTATTAGCACTATAAATACCTGCAAGTATACATAGTAGGAATAGTATAGCTAAAGGTTAGTACCGGGATATCAAACACGGGGAATATTAAGCGTCAAATACTATCTAGAGAAACAAGAGAAGTTTTGGTTTTTGAAAGTAAAAACAATTAAAAGCAATCAAACAACTAAATGCAATTAAATCACAAAGACAAAATATGAGAGATAAGAGAATTCTAGGGATGTGCGTTCACAATTATGGTTATACAAATTCCAACTACAATACCCTAGCACAGTTTATACTTTGAATGGACGAGTCACCTAGCTTATGCTCATGCGATACAAACGTTGATTACAACATTAGGGTTGTCAATCCTAACACGTAACTCCAAAAAGCTCCTAAGACCATTGAAAAATCCTCACTCTCAATTAACAGTGCCGTTTTAAGGGAAGCTAACTGTAGCGTCTACTAAGTGAATCTAACTCGCTAGAACTCTCTCACAGTTATGATGCAAGCTACATTAAATCATACACGATTATGTCACTCAATCATGCAGCATCAAAACTACTTAGGGAAGAAACAAAGTAAAAACAAAACGGATATTAAATAGAAAAAGGAATTGTATAAACCTATAAAAGTTACTAGCACATCCTAAGAATCCTATGAATTTAGTTAGACATAATTGAATAAGCTAAAAACATAGATTGGAGTGAAAACAATTGGAACATAAAACTAAAGCAAATAAAACCCGTAGGTTGAATCCTTATCGTTCTTGATGTTCTTGCTTCTTTCTCCAACCCCTTGCACAATGAAGAACTCTCAAATTTATGATATGGAAGTAATTGGCAAAAAGATGATGAAGAATTAGGGTTGGAGGAGGAGCTATGAAAGCTCCCCTTTTGGGAGCTAAGGAAGGGTTGAATTCTATGAATGGGGTTATGGGGTATATATGACTTGAGAAGAATTTAAATTTGGTAATAAGTTCCCTCCAATCATTAGGAAAGATGTAATTTTCATTTCCCATAGTAGACGGAAAAGATTTGGCTTCACAAGGTAATATCTGCTTTCCTTCTTCAAATTTCCGCCTAGGCTGCAACTGGCAGCTTTACGCGACTTTGGTGGAACGGCCATAACTCTCTCCACAGAACTCTGATTAAAGTGAATTCTTGTACCATCTTAAATTTATTTTCAAGACTAAGAGAATGGTGTGTAGAACGCCCCGATCGGACTACTGGATCGCCAAAAATTGAGTTTGAAGACAGCTGTCGCGCGCTGCGTTTTTGTGGCGGGCCTCCGCACCTTGGTCGGCAATCGCCGCGCGCAGTCGAGAAGCTTCTGACTCTTTGTGGCGGTCGCCACGCACTTCCCGGCGGTCGCCA
Organism: Salvia hispanica; assembly: GCF_023119035.1. Lineage (NCBI taxonomy): Eukaryota > Viridiplantae > Streptophyta > Magnoliopsida > Lamiales > Lamiaceae > Salvia > Salvia hispanica. The sequence goes on from NC_062970.1 coordinate 21,162,671, forward strand.
GGCGTGTCTTTGTCACCGCTGAGCGCCGGCGTTCGGCGGAAGTTTTGCGGCGGTCGCCAGAGAAGCTCCAGATTTCCTACTTCGCGTTTTTACTCCCTTTTTATGCTCAAATATGCACATTTCTCATAAAACATGTCAAAATACCAAAATAGATAAAATATGCAAATAATGGACATGTAATACAACTTTGACATTAAAAACGGACCAACTAATGGTCTTCAAATAGTGCAAAATGCGAGCGTATCATACCCCCAAACTTGAATATTTGTTTGTCCTCAAACAAAACAAGAAAGAAACATAAAATAGACGCACGGAATGCACAATGTATAGACGTCATAATTGCCTCAAAGGATGAAAGAATAGATTAAACATGTATTAACACAATCAAATCAAGCAAGGCTTATTAGTGCACTTTCATTACTAACTCGTGGAACAACTTGAATTCACGCACTCACATGTGGCAAACTTCCAAAGATGGGAAGTGTTCTCTCACCCTCAAAGTGTATAAAGGTAATGTGTATATAAGCACTCAAATCATGCATCATGCGAAGTTTACCATAGGCTTGCTCAAAGTCTAATCCCTCATCTACTCGATGTGATTAAGAATCAAAAGTCCGAAAGGTCTTTATCTTTGGTTGTAATCTCTTTGGTAGGTGAGGAATATTTGGCTACAAACCCAATAATAGCAAAAGTGATCAATTTCTACCACATCAAACTTAGCACCCAACCAACAATTCAAATCTCAGTAAACTTAGACTTTGTCTATATTTCTTCTTACTTCCCAAATTCCTTTGATTTTTATTTCTTCTCACAACCTTTCACACTTTTTCTCTTTCTTTTTTTTTTTATACGCATCCTTTCTAGAATTGAGCACATATTTAGAATTTTCACTATTTCACAACTTGCACTTTCTTTACATTCAAGTACACTACTTTTTGTACTTTCTTCCTTATCTCTCCAATTCCTTTACAAAATATGATAGCAAAAACTAACTAACCCAATGAATTGTCCCCATTATGTTGGCTTCCAAAGAATAGGCTTAAAGGCTCAAAATTGGCTCCAAAGGGAAAAAAATTTAAATTTGAGAGGGTCAAAACTTTTGGATTAAAGTAGGCTAAGAAAAGATGGCCAATCATCCTCCTAAATCAACTTAATCACTATGTAAACTTAGGCAAGACTAGGAGCAAGTTTTAGAAACAAATACATGAATGCAGATAAATCACACAAGAATGAAATTTAGGATCAAATCCTCACAAGGTATAAGCATGATTCAAGGCGAACAAGCAATTCACTAGTTATGCACCTTTTCACCAAACCATCAAATCAAGACGTCAAGCCATACTTAAACATAGATGGAATGTAATATCATTGGCAACTCGGTCTAAAGTGCGTCCCTAAGCATGCGTGTTTCTAAGTTCTTCATGTTATATTCACGACATGGATTCAAGAAAACATTTTTAGAACACAAAATTCTCCTACGGGATTTTGAAAAATAAAAGAAAAAACTTAAAACAAAAACTAAAACAAAAACCTAAACTCACGGTCCACCACTTCATCCCCCCAAACTTATTTACAACAAAGTGTAAAATAAGTATGTAGAGTCGGTAGGGACGTGAGTGAACTACTAAAAAGAAAACATACCTTGAAATTATTTTCGTAGAGGCTTGACCAGGCGATAATCCGAAAAATTTTAAAAAATCACGCTGGAAACTGTGCCCAGGTGGCGAGCCGCCGTCGCCTGTCCGGCGGTCGCCGCACATCGTCAGATTGTTCCAGCGAGCAGGTGGCGGACCGCCGCTGCGCATGCGGCGGTCGCCACAGAAGGGTCAGAACCTGCGAAAATTTTCAAAAATACGAAAACTAAACAAAAATAAAAAATTACTAAAAAATAGGAAATAAATGGTTGGGTTGCCTCCCAACAAGCGCTTATTTTTTGTCTTTAGCTTGACGTTCTTTGAAGGTCATGTTATCCCCCATCGTGGGAATTCCTTTGGGAAGCCTTTGTACCTACAAATTCGCAATGTGAGTATAGAATGAAGAAAATTGTAGTAGGATACAACATATAGTATTTGGCAATCCCCCAAACTTGAACCAAATCAAGGTGTAAACATAATCACATGCAAGACCAAGTAATCCACCTTGATTCAAAAATCATCCCCCATCAAGATCTCTATCCCCCACTATTTTGCAAGAATTTTCAACAATAGACCAAGAACATGCAAAATAATATAAACTCAAGAATATACACAAGTCATGTAGGATAAAATAGCCTCACCATGCTATGAACATGAACTATGCGTATCAACAATCAAATCAACGGGGTATTCAAATTTCATCCATAACAAGAAGCTAATTCAAGCACACCTAACAATGATCAATTCCAATAAATCCAACTCACAAATTCACCAACAAAATATAAAAAGTATATCATCCCCCATCAAACTCCATGGTAAACTACCAAAACATATACCAACAACAAAATCATCCAATGAAAGTATTCAAGATCAAAGCTCAGAAATTACAAGAAGAACGTACCTTGCGTTGGTAGACAATTAAGCACAAGAACAAATTGGTAGAATCCAAAGAATTTGAGTAGGTGATGTGAATTTGAAATGTGGGTGTGTGAATAACGTGGAGAAATAGAATTTAAAGAGAGGGGAGAAAGTGGATGCTAGGGTTAGAAAGAAAAATAATGAAACAAGGAAGGAAGAAACATACCTTATGTGAAAATCTCGCGTCTAACACGCTGCGGCGGCAGTTCAGCGGACTGCCGTGTATGGTCTGTCCTCACTACCCTTCATTCGGCGGGCCGCCGAAATTAACTCGGCGACCGCCAACCCTGCTCCATTTTTTTTTTTTTTGTGTTTTTTTTTTTTTTGTAAAAACTACTAGCTTTAGTTCCACGGAGGAAAAAGCTCTCGGAAGAAAAACAAACTAAACTAGAAAATTAAAAAAAACTAGAAAGCAATCAATATGGAACTTTATACCTCACCCACGCTCTACGGAGCTTATCAAGTGTTGCAGCAGAAGATTTTGCAAACACAGAATTTGACAATGGACACATAAGATTGAACCCACACAAATTGTACCTCAGATATTTTGGACAACTTCTTAGCTTGAACTTGGATTTTTCGGTTTTGCTCCAACTTTTCCTCCATGCATGACTTAATTGTGAATCTTCACCAAAATCAGATTTGTCAACAATAAAAGGAATTAACATTATAGAGAGAGAGGGTTGTTAGGTTTGGTATACTGAAAAACATGTTTCGAGCAAGTTTCGCGCGAATAGAATCTAGCTTGTATACGTAAAACTCTACAATCCCCTTTTAGCCCAATTCAGTATTGTTCGAGTAGTCTCGCACGAATAGAAAATCACTATTATTATTACATTATGTTTGCTTGTGCATTTATAAGATGTTTTACAAACATTTAAATGCATAAGAAGTAAACAAAGTCTAAGTCTTTTGCTTAGTAGACCGGTTGTGGGCGTCGTCCACTTTAAGGTAACACGGTCAGATCTATGCAATGCTTTGCAAAAGAAAAAGAATAATTTCACAATCTAGATAGGCTTAGACTACCTATCCTGAAAGGTTGAAATGTTAGTCTGTATATTTCTAAGCCTTACTGAAATAAGATGACATTGGTGTGGTATAGCACTGAATGGATCGAACAGCAAGACGTGTCCTTATGCTATCTACTGAAAGACTAGGTCTTGATAAAATATTATTTCTTAATCTACATATATTAGCATTGAGCATACGGTATTGATTATGCACTACTTTGACTTATCAAATGGTGCGCGTTTTTCGCAACCCAATAATCCTGATATATTGGGTAGTGGTCATTAATATCTAGCGGTGCTAGGAGTGCTATTATTTTGAAACGTGCGCGAGGTGAGTCTCGTTTGATAATGTCCTCAAGAGGAGCTCGAACAAGGTTTTATTATTCGAAACTGGCCAGTTGGAGTTTTATCGCTCTATGAATAATAAATAAATGTTTCTTGCTAAGTCCACTCTTGGAATTAATAAGATGTTAATTAATTAAGTCCATAGCAAACATTAATTAATTAATGGACACTTATATCTTAAGCGCGAGAAATAAATAATAAACAAAGTGGAAACCTGGATTACTTGTAATTTCGGATTTGGATGGGGAGAGTTCAATATTGCTTGTAATTTCGTAATATTCCAATATAAGCTTGTATTAAATTGTAGGTTCAATTTAATTAGTAAAAGGCTAATTTGGGGAGCCCATATCCAAAACCTTCCAAAGCTCTATGTCTGGGCCCAAAAGGAACTTAATATAAATAGGAGAATAAAGGAGACCTAAAAGATACATTATTTTTTTCTTAAAATTTTCGTCCACTCCATCACAGAGAAGGGGACGATTTTTTTCTCTCCAGCTCTCCTCCGTGAAATCGATTTTTCTGTCACTTTTATTTAAGTCCTAGTATTTTGATAAGTTCAGCCCACCCTGATATCGAGATACAGTCCGGCAACCAGAGAGAAGATCTGTGGTCTAGTATTGAAGATTATGGTGGAGAAGGCGCGAGCAATCGACGATTCTTTGGAGAATAAAAACCGGTAACCCTAAACCATAGAATTCATGTTTTAGGATTTACTTTCTTTGAGCATAAATTATTTGCGTTCTAGCATGCAATTATCCGTTTAACATGTGAATTGATTAATTGCATAATCTGTCAAAAAGATACGTATCTGATTTATTTGTTTTGTACATGTCTTCCGCTGTGCAAGGGGCACCAAAACCCCAACAAGGGTTTGAAAGAATTAACCACAATTTTGTTCGTCTCATCTTCTTCATCTTCATGGGAAGGTATGGTCATGGTGTCAGCGTTAGGAACCTGCGACTCTGGGGACTGACTTTTCAGGCGGCGGACTGCTAGCGGCTGCTCTGCAACTGTGTCCGAATCGGACTCGGCTGGTTGTGAAGTTCTCGGCGGACCGCTGTGAAGATGTGCAGCGGGCAGAGGATGATCAACGGTTGGCGAGGGGTCAGTTGGTTCCTTCTCTTTTTCTTTACTCCTTATTGCAGTGGCCAGATTCCCCACGTTGTATTCCAATTCTACCACTTGTGCGACAAGACTTGCAAATCCTTTCTCCAATAGGTCGATTTCTTTCCAAATTTATCAACCTCTGATTGGTCACCTTCCTATTTCCTTGTACCTCGATGATGCAAATTTCTAACAGTTCCTCCCATTTGGAGCCCATTTGGAGATGGGTTGTTCCTCCTTTTCTTCTTCAATGTTTGATTTTTCTTCAAAACATGGAAGTATCGCCTCAGTCATCTTCTTGCTAATGTTTTCAAGTCCTTCATTGATCTCTTTGCATTTCTTTTCCATTGACTTCATCGTGTTTTCCAT
>NC_062970.1:21168150-21222216 GCF_023119035.1 Salvia hispanica
GATTAGGATGCGTATTGATGCAAAATAATAAAGGGAGCTCCGCCTACGCGTCACGACACAATTAAGACCACACGAAGCCGAATTACCCAACGCACGATTTGGAGTTAGCAGCAGTGGTACATGCCCTAAAGATTTGGAGGCCTCATCTCTACGGAGTTAGATGTGAAATCTTTACGGACCACAAGAGCTTAAAGTATTTCTTCGAGCAGAGAGACTTGAATATGCGACAACGGAGATGGCTCAAACTAGTGAAGGACTACGATTGTGGCATTAACTACCACCCCGGCAAAGCAAATGTAGTGGCAGATGCTTTGAGCCGCAGAGATCATTCGCAAATAGCTACCTTTCTAACGGAAGAGGAGAGCTTGATACGAGAATTTAGCAAAATGAGATTAGAAGTGATAAGAACACCCGAAACAGTGGAAGGGCGAATTGCCACTTTGGTGGTTAAACCAGATCTGAAAACGAGAATCATTGCAGCGCAACGGATGGATGCGGAACTAGAAGAAATCCGAATTGAAGTGAGAACCGGTGAATCCGTAAAATTTAGTGAGGAGTCCGACAACGCCCTCACCTTTGAAGGAAGGTTGTGCGTGCCAAACAACGAGGAACTTAAAAACGAGATCATGAGCGAAGCTCATGAAACTCCATACACTGCCCACCCTGGAAGCACGAAGATGTATCAAGACTTGAAAAAGTCCTTTTGGTGGAATGGCATGAAGAGAGATATTGCGGCATTTGTGGAACGTTGCTTAGCCTGCCAACAGGTGAAGGCATTACATCAACGACCACATGGAAAATTACAACCATTGGAGATACCCGAGTGGAAATGGGAGCACATCGCCATGGATTTTGTGACGGCCTTGCCGAAGACCCTAAATGGGAACACCGCAATTTGGGTGATTATAGATCGACTTACGAAGAGTGCGCATTTCATACCGATTCCGGTAACTCATGGATCGATCCGAAGAGTGCGCATTTCATACGAAGAGTGCGCATTTCATATCGACTTACGAAGAGTACGAAGGAGATTTTGCGATTGCACGGAGTCCCAGTGACAATTACGTCTGATCGTGATCCGAAGTTCACATCGAAATTTTGGATATGTCTAAAGCGCGAGCTTGGAACGCGATTGAACTTTAGCACGGCGTTTCACCCGCAATCCGATGGGCAATCCGAGAGGACGATCCAAACTCTCGAGGATATGTTGAGAGCCGTGATACTCGACCGCGGTGGAAGTTGGGAGACCGTACTACCGCTAATTGAATTTGCTTACAATAACAGCTTCCAAGCAACAATCAACATGGCGCCATATGAAGCCTTATACGGAAGAAAATGTAGATCGCCGCTCTATTGGGATGAAGTTGGAGAGCGACGGGTGCTAGGACCCGATGCGGTCGAAGAAATGGTTGAAGTTGTTCGACAAATTCGTGTGAGAATAAAGGAAGCCCAGGACAGACAAAAGTCATACGCTGACGTCCGACGAACTGACTTACAGTTTCGAGCCGGTGATAAAGTTTTTCTTAAAGTGTCCCCGTCGAAAGGGATAACACGTTTTGGTGTTAAGGGAAAATTGAAACCACGTTTTATCGGGCCTTACGAAATTCTAGAAGGAATAGGACCCGTAGCCTATCGATTGGCGCTACCGCCAAGTCTTGGAAACGTGCACAACGTCTTTCACGTATCGCAGTTGCGAAAATATGTGTTCGATCCGAAGCACGTGATTCACTACGAAGAAGTCGCGTTGAATTCCGACTTGAGCTACGAAGAGAGACCCCAAATGATCTTGGACCGGAAGGTTCAGAATTTGAGAAATAAATCCATTGCTAGTGTGAAAGTGCTATGGAGGAACCACGAATATGAAGAAGCCACGTGGGAGCTTGAAGACAAGATGAAGGAACTGTACCCGGAACTTTTTCCATGAGGTACCAAATTTCGGGACGAAATTTCTTTTAAGGGTGGTGGAATGTAACGCCCCACTTTTTCAAACCCTAATTTTCGGGTTATAAAATTTTTGCATTAAATGCCTTAAATGCTATGATATGTGGATTATTTGATGAGTAATTAATTGCATAGTGTCTTTGTGACCTAATTGCGTATGAGAATTGAGATTGAGTTGAATAGTCAACTTGTTGAAATGTTGACGTGGCTATTGAATAGTCAAAGATGGGAAAAATATGACGTGGCCGTTGAAAGGTCGATGCGTTGAGAAAAAGAAGAGGAAGTGAAGAAATGATTGATTGGTGTGAATATTTGATGCGGAGAAATATAATTGTGGGTGAATTATTTTCCTAAGGGATGAGTGAGAATTAAATAGGAGCATTATTAAATCATGTGGAATTTTCGGCCATCATGATTATTGGAGAAGAAATAATATTATTCTTGGATTTAATTATTTGTTTGGGATAATTATCCAAATTAAATCCAAAGTCCAAATACTCTATAAATCCTACATGGAATTTTCGAACCACCACTTTGATTTTCCCCATGAGATTTTCGAAAATCTCATATATTGGAGAAGAGGGAATTATTTATTTATTTGATCCCTTATTTATTCTATTCCATGAATAAATACAAATATGCTAGAATATCTTACCATATCTTGCCAAATCTAAGAAGATATTGCACATCCTAATTAAATTAGGATTTGAAATTCAAATCCCTTGGAAGATTTGAAATACACGCCTATTTCCTTTTGTTGGGAGAGGATTTAATTATTTATTCTGCTCCGTGATATATTATTCTACTCCGTGAAATATTTGAAATAAATCATAGGCTAATAAAATAGCCAAGAATTTCGAATTCCCCTTATTTCTCCCCTACTTCACGCCAAGTTCAACCAACAAATCTCTCCATATCTTCCAAATCTTGATTTATTTAATTATGGGATATTATTATTTGGCACTCTATAAATAAGAGAGAGACCCTAACCCTAGAGATCAAGAAACCGGCGCCCACTCCCCCATTATTTTCGAAAATCTCTCCCCCACTCTCTCCAAATTTTCTTCAAGTTTTCTTCAAGATTTCTTCATCAATTGAGAAGAATTCAAGTTGAAATCCAAGAGTTTATTGAAGAATCAAGACTATAATTTGTTTCTACCGATTGTTCTTTTGGAAAAAGGTACTTTAATTTTTGATCTCCTCTTCTTCTACCGATTAATCGGTGTTCTTGAGTCCACATGCATTTAGATTGAGTGAAGGGGAAATAAATTGATGAAATTGGGATGCATGGATGTGTGTGTGTGTGTGACCGAGAGTCTGTGTGTGTGTGCATGCCTCGGGAGGCGTGCACATGTGTTGTGATCGTGTGCGTGTGTTGTGTGGGTGGAACACTCATGCGTGACACGATTTAATGGTGATTTGGAGTTGTTAGTTGAATAAAATGATATGCTAATCATACTTTGATTTTGATTGATGATTTTGAAAATAATCGATGGGAAAAAGGGAAATATGGGAGACATGCATGATTTGAGATCAATGATTGAAACTGATTTGTGATACGCCTAATTTAAAGGTGATACTTTGCGCTCTCAGCGTGATAAACGAGGAGAAGAGAATACTATCAAGCTAAGCCGACGAGGTGGGCTTTCTTTTAAAATAAGGACGTTGTCCTAAACTGATATTGATGAGAATGAGATATGTGTTATCATGCCTTGATTTGTTTTGTCGTGCCTATCCCTCGTGGCTATGCCACTAATGATTTAATCGAATTCGGATCCTTGTAGAGCCGCAAACTCTACTTGGGTTAGTGTACATCAATGTTAGACCGAGTGTTGGCGTACGGGTCGGCCGGTCTAGTGACCTGGATTGCGGCCGCAGTCTTTGTCATGTAGAATGAGGATATGGTAAACGTTGATGAGAAAAATGGTTGCGCGACCGTGATATTTGAGAAAGAATATATTTTGGTGCCTCGGGTCTTTCTAAAGTTAAAACCCCGATGGACACTTGAAAATGGCATGATAATTACTATTGTTGATAAAACTGTTTTCGGCAATGAGCCCACTGAGTATGATTATAAGTACTCAGCCCTGCATGTGTTTTCCCTATGTGCAGGTTGAGCGGTGACGAGCGGGCGGCGGTGTTGAGTAGGAAATAATAAGATGATCTGTTGGTACTTAAAGTGTCGTTGTGTCTCCATACATAGCCTCACTTCTCTCTTGATCGCTTCCGCTATTTTATGAAAACTTGTGATCTATTGGTTGGGTTAAACTCTGTTATTTCGTGGGAATATTTTGGATATGAAACAGTTGGAATTATTTTGGGAAACTCTGATGAGCATTTATTGCGATAACCTTTTGTTGGATTTCTTTGCTAAGGCATTATTCTTCTCCTATTTAATTGTTCATTAAATGCTTTGGTTAAATCCCTTTTTAAATGGAACCCTAGCCTATGATCTTTGATGCATTTAAGTCTGCCTAGTTAACGCTCGCCGCATTTATTATACCCTAGATGGGCGGGTCGTATAACCAGTACCCACAAAACCAAAACCAACAAAATTTCTCAGGCTACCAGTCAAATCCACCACCCCAGTATAACAATCACCAGGGACCGAACCAGTTCCATCACCCAAACAGGTCGAGGAGGTCAATGGAGGACATGATGGGAGAGATGCTTGCCTCGCAGCAAAGCATTAAAAATGACTTGCAGTCCAGTAATGAAACAATGCAAGGAATGCAAAGTGCCCAGAAGGAGCATAGGGCAAATATGGATATGATGAACAGGCAGTTGGCCCAGCTCGCTAACTCGGTGGGCGAAATGAAAGGGAACTCAGGGAAACTCCCATCTACAGTCCATGTACCTGAGAAGGCAAATGTGAGCAAGATTACACTGCGGTCCGGAACAGCCTATAATGGACCTCAGCTCAAGAACCCTGTCGGGGAGTCTAGAAGAGAAGGGGTGCTGAGCGACGTCATCTCCAGCGGAAGAGCTCAAGAGGCCTCTACCTCAGATGGAGGATCCGTTTTTTCTAAATGAGGAGCCTACCGTGGAAGAAATGAGGAAGGAAACACAACCTGGAAATGAGCAACCGGAAGGAGCAATGCCCACATCGGAACCTCGAACCCAGGAGGAACCAACGGGAATCCACAAGGATTGACTGGAGAGGCTAAGGGAGAAAAACCGTTTCCATACCGGTTTGTGACGAAAAGGAAGAAGGAAAACCCTGTGGATTTCATGTCAATCTTTGGGAAGCTGGATGTCACCATACCATTCCTCCAAGCCGTGAGACTGCCCCCTCTGGGGAAGTTTATAAAGGAGTTCATAGCCGGGAAGGCCCAGGAGGATGGAAAGATCATGGTGGAGGGAATAGCGTCAGCCATTGTACAGGAGAAGCTACCACCCAAGAGAGCCGACCCAGGTATGTTTACCCTACCCATAACGATTGGAGATGTGAAAATCGAGCATGCAATGTGTGATTTAGGAGCATCTATCAATGTTATGCCGTTATCCATTTATAATCGGTTAAAGGGGGTAAAATTGTCGAATACTAGGGTGTTAATCCAACTGGCTGATAGGTCATGTATCAATCCTGAGGGTGTGTTAGAAAATGTGTTGGTCAGGATACAGAACTTTACTTATCCCGCTGATTTTTATGTCATTAAAATGAGTGAACCAGAAGCTAGGGAGTCTAGCGGGATATTGTTAGGAAGACCATTTTTAAGAACGGCTAAGACAATTGTGGATATGGCCGAAGGGACAATATGCATTGACTTTAATGGTGAGAAATTTGTCTTTGACATCAACGAAGCCATGAAGAGACCAATAGATTCTGAAAATCTATGTTATGTTGATGTAATTGACCCCCTAGTCCAAGAATTTCTTGAGACCGAATTATTGCAGGAAAAGCTCCAAGCCTTGGATGTGTATGCCCAGGCTGATGTGGAAGCAGCCGCATGGTGTGATCTGATCAGTAGCCGAGGGTTGACTGACGAAGAGATCGAGGAAGCAATTATGGAATTCTGTCAGAAGTCAGAACTAGCAGGATCCGTAGGGGCCGTGGTACCGGCCAGTATGGAGGAAAAATCAGATGCTGAACAGAGAACAAGAGGAGGATTCAAAGAAGAACCCTTTACCTACAGACACACTACCCCCGCAAGTGGAGTTGAAAAAATTGCCAGCAAACCTTAAGTATGCCTACCTAGGGGAGGAAGACTCATTCCCCGTAATCATCAACAGCGGGTTGACTGAAGAACAAGAGGCAAGACTACTGACCGTGCTGAGCAAAAACAAGAAGGCTATTGGATGGAGCCTTACGGACCTGGTAGGTATAAGCCCGGACGTCTGCATGCACCACATTAGGCTAGAGGATGGAGCCAAGGTGCATAGGGACTCTCAAAGAAAGGTGAACCCAAACATGCGAGAAGAGATACTGAAGGAAATCTTGAAGTTGCTCTCACTGGGCATTATATACTCGGTGCCAGACAGTGAATGGGTTAGCCCAATCCATATGGTCCCCAAGAAGTCAGGGATCCAGGTGATTAAGAATGAGAGGAATGAACTAGTGCCCACCAGACTAGTTACTGGTTGGCGAATGTGTATAGATTACCGAAAGCTGAACGCTGCAACCAGGAAGGACCACTTCCCCCTGCCATTCATCGATCAAATGCTGGAGCGACTGGCTGGGAGGAAGTACTTCTGCTTTTTGGATGGGTACAGTGGATACTTTCAAATTTATGTGAACCCGGAGGACCAGGATAAGACCACGTTCACGTGCCCGTTTGGAACCTATGCGTATAGGCGTATGCCATTTGGCCTATGCAACGCCCCCGGTACTTTCCAACGGTGCATGATGAGCATATTCTCGGACTTGATTGAAGATTGTATAGAGATCTTTATGGATGATTTCACTGTCTATGGAGACTCTTTCGACTCGTGCTTGCAACATTTGGATATGGTGCTAGGAAGGTGTCAAGCAAAGAGTCTGGTCTTGAACTTTGAGAAATGCCACTTTATGGTTACAGAAGGAATTGTTCTAGGACACGTGGTGTCGGAAAAAGGAATCCAGGTGGATCAAGCTAAGGTGGATGTCATATCCAAACTACCCTTCCCTACTGATCAGAAAGGAATAAGAGGTTTCCTTGGCCATGCGGGATTTTATCGAAGATTTATCAAGGATTTCGCCAAGATTGCCCAACCACTCACCAGGCTTCTCCAGAACGAGGTGGAATTCGTCTTCGATGAGCATTGCAAGGCTGCTTTCAACCTCCTTAAGGAAAAATTGATTTCTGCACCGATCATTCAGGCTCCTGACTGGGATCACCCCTTCGAGGTGATGTGCGATGCTAGTGACTATGCAGTGGGGGCCGTGCTGGGTCAGAAGATAGACGGAAAAAGGTACGTGATATTCTATGCATCAAAAACCCTGAATCAAGCCCAACGGAATTATGACACCACCGAGAAGGAGATGTTGGCGGTTGTCTATTCATTCGAGAAGTTCAGGCAGTACCTACTGGGATCCAGAGTCATCGTCTATACTGATCATGCGGCGATCAAGTATCTCATTGCGAAGAAGGAGTCAAAGCCCCGACTAATCAGATGGGTGCTGCTTTTACAAGAATTCGACTGGGAGGTAGAAGACAAGAAGGGAGTTGAGAACAAGGTAGCGGACCACTTGAGCAGAATAATACAAGAAGGGAACAGTGAAGATGTAAGGGATCGATTCCCGGAAGAGCATTTATGTGAAGTAATTTTCTCCGCAAGGAAGATCAATTGGGAAGAAGTGATGAGACTTACTGGTCAGGACGCAACAACCAAGGGTAAGGAGAAAGTGGGACAGGAACCCTGGTATGCGGACTTGGCAAACTACTTAGTAACAGGAGAACTGCCAATGGTGCCAAACGTAACAAAGGCTCAGAGGATGAAGATCAAGAGCGAAGCAAGGTATTATTTCTGGGACGACCCATACTTGTGGAAGGCAGGAGCAGACCAGGTCATTAGAAGATGTGTTCCTGACTGGGAGCAACGGGATGTACTGACGCACTGCCACTCCTTGGCATGTGGAGGGCATTTCGGGCCTAGGAAGACTGCCAGAAAAGTGCTAGATAGCGGATTCTACTGGCCAACCCTGAATAGAGATGCATACGAGTTCTGCAAGGGTTGTGACCGTTGCCAACTGACCGGTGGAATCTCCGCAAGAGATGAAATGCCGCAAGTTCCAGTAATAGTTTGTGAGGTGTTTGACATCTGGGGTATGGACTTCATGGGTCCTTTTCCCTCATCTTATGGGAACTCCTACATCTTAGTGGCAGTTGACTACGTGTCGAAATGGATAGAAGCCAAGGCCACAAGCACTTGTGAATCTAAAGAAGTCACCAAGTTCCTCAAGAGTCATATATTCAGCCGATTTGGGATACCAAGAGCAATCATCTCCGATCAAGGGACTCACTTCTGCAACCGAACGGTCGAAGCATTGATGAAGAAGTACGGAGTTCATCACCGCCTATCCAGTCCTTACCACCCCCAAGCCAACGGGCAGGCGGAGATCTCAAACAGGGAAATAAAGAGCATTTTAGAGAAGACAGTCAACCCCTCCAGAAAAGATTGGAGCATAAGGTTGGAAGATGCTCTGTGGGCATATCGGACAGCATACAAAACTCCTATAGGGATGTCCCCCTATCGCATCGTCTTTGGGAAAATGTGTCACTTGCCAGTGGGAATTGAGCACCGAGCATACTGGGCAGTACAACAGGTTAATGTGGATGCTAAGGCCTGTGAAGAGGAAAGGAAGCTACAACTACAAGAGCTGGAAGAACTCAGATTGGAGTCGTTCGACTCAGCCATGTGGTACAAGGAGAAAACAAAGATGTGGCACGACAAAAATCTGAGAACCAAGGATCTCCAAGTTGGTCAGAAAGTACTACTCTTCCAGTCAAGATTGAAGCTGATGCCTGGGAAGCTCAAATCCAAATGGGCAGGACCTTATATTATCACTGCATTACGTGCTAATGGAGCGGTCGAGATTTCAGGGAGTATCCCTAACTCTGAACCTTTTGTCGTTAATGGACATAGATTAAAAATATATAGGGAAAATGAAGAAGTGTGTGTAGTGGAAGAAATTCCACTACACTTTAAGAGCATCTAAATGACCAGTAGGAAAGGGATTTGAAGTTCCACCTGGTCAACGTCATATGTAATGTACTTACTGACCGGGTAAAACTTCAAATACCCTTAGTAATGATGTAAATATTGTAAATATTTGGTAATTTAATTTAAGTCAAGAAAGAAAAACAACAAAAAGATTTTTTTTCGGATCTTAAATATTAATTCGGAGTTCGTACTGACCACGAGGATGCCACTTGGGTGAAACTCTGAATTATATTAAAGAGCCATTTATTTACTTTTTCTATTTCTAGCTAATTGAGAAGAGGGAGTTGAGTAAAGTTTGAATTTTGGGTGTGTTGCAGCTTTGCAGGCGAGTGCAGAGGCTGGGAGGCGCGTGAGGCAAGGACGTGACAAGCAACGTCCAATCGGCTGCCAGCAAGCACAACCACCTCCCACACGAAGCGTCTCAACCGAGCGACCGCCTGCAACCGGTCAAAACCCTCAACTGCCCACCACCCTATAAAACACCCCACCGCCTACTCCCCTTCACTTTACAAACCCTCACCTGCACTCTCTCTCCCACAACCGCAACCCCCACTCCGAAAAACTACCACACACTAAAGAAACCGCCGCAAACCACCACCGGTACAGCCATGGCAAAGAAGAAGGCAACCATCAACCGAGCATCTACCGCCGGCGGGGCCTCGTCTGAACCCCAGCCAGCAGCCGAATCGAGGCCGCCAAGCCCACAACGATCACAACCACCGCCGACGACACAAATTCCGGCGATGGTTCCTTTAGACGCACTGGCGGCGTTTCTAAGCCAACAGGACCCCAACAGAGACTGGGCAGCAACCCTAGCCGGATTTGGCTTAACCGGAGGAGTGCCGGCGACATCAAACCCTACCCCAACCACAACCACAGAAAATCCACCCACCACCACCCCAAAAACCTCAATTCCAACGTCCGAAAATATTTCCCCAACAATTGCTGCACAAGCAGAACCCTCCCACCCTTCTCTCATACACCAAACAGAGCCGCTGGACGTCAGCCCTCTTTCCGCCTATCAAGATCCCAACTGGGGAGAAACAGAAGATAAGGAAGGTGGAGGGAGAGCAAGCGAGAGCAAGAAGGGTGAAGCAGAGGAGATTAGGGCCACTGAAGCAAAAATCGATGTAGCGGAGGAGGAGATAGATCTGAACGAAACGGCCAGGAAGCAAGGGATAATGACAGAGGAAGAATTTCAAGCGGTTTTGGGTAAAGGGGATCGAATCGTGGTGAACCCTGAAGGGGTGGCTGAGGTACTGGACCTCGCATCCCAGGCAGTAGGGAAAGAGGAAGTAACAAAGGAAGCGGAAAAGTCGGAAGGGGTAGTCCACAAATCAGTGGAGGAGAGGACAGACGAACAACCGGAAAAGGCAGAACAACCTAAGGAGGAAGGCCAAGAGCCAGAAACACATCAAGAGGAAGCCTCAGTGGTGACTAAACCCAAGCCAGTAAAGAGGAGGCTAGTGTTGAAAAACGACCCCAAGGCGGAAAGGCAGAAACCCCAAAGAGTGTCACAGAGATGTTTAGGAAAGTGGACGTCCAACAAGGCAGGAGCAAACACCGCAGCAGATGCAGTGGAGGTTTCGAGTGATGACGAGAAGACTACTCCTACAAAACCTGGGGAGGAGCCCTCGAATGCTAGCCAGGAGGACACCCAATTGGCAACAGGGACAGTATCAGCAACGCCGACTGACCAGGAGGAGAATACTGACAAGGTGGCTGAGGGTCTGGACCTCGCATCAGAGTCAGTAGGTCGGGAGGAGGCAGCAAGAAGTAATACTAGTGCCCGCATGGTGGCCGAGCCTACCGCCCAGGAGGACACTTCAACACAAGCCGACGAGGAAGCAGAGGCAATGGATGTCGAAGAGACTAAGTACATTCAAGAAAGGAAGAGGAAGGGGAAAGCCCCTGTCAAGAAGAAACAAGTAAAGAAGAAGCAGCGCACTGCCAATGCAAGCATAGTGATCAGAGAGCCGGAAGAGAAAGAGAGATCAAGTGACACAGACTACACTTCCAGCGAGGATTCTGACTCAGAGAGTGATATCTCTCTGGAAGGAGAAGACTATCACGAGCAGCAGCTCCCAGACAACCACTTTGAACTAGTCCACCCTCCGGTAGAAAGGATCGTGTACCGGCGGTGGAGGGTAACGCTCACCGATGAGCTTATGGAGGACATGAAGCACTTCGACACCCAAAAGCTTCAAGATGCATTTGACGACAAGGATGACAGTAGCAAGCAAGTCAAATGCGGAAAGGTACTCCATATACCCTCTTTGGATGAGTTGTCTGTTCGTGATTCTTTCCTGGCCAGTATAGAGGCATTGGGCTTTGAGTGGCTGTTAGATAATAGGGACCCAGAGATATCTGTGAGATTAGCGAAGGAGTTTTTCACCACGTTTAGGTTCCAAGTAACCACAGACCTAGACGAGGTGTCAATCTCCTTTAGGATATTCGGTGGTGAACTGTCGATGAGTTTGATAGAGTGGACTGTCAGATTGGGAATGTGTAGCCTGGAGGAGGCTATAGGTCCGGACTGGAGAAGCCGTGAGAGGGGGGTACCGAGGCGACATATAGAATTTGAGCCCCAGGAAGCCTGGGAGGAGCTAACCCACCCCAACGCTGGCCAGTTCGCCTCCACAAAATCCAGATCCACCCACTTCAACAATTCCATGCTACGATTGGTGCAGCTTTACTTAGGCTACAACCTGCTGGGGCAGAGTAACTCAGCCGCCAGAACGTCCATGACAGAATTGTACCTAGTGTGGTGTGCTAAGCGTGGAAGAAAACTACACTTGGGATTTTGGACAGCCTACCAATGCCATCTAATAGCCACCTACCCAGCCAGAAACTTGTCCCTCTGCAACATCCTAGGAGCTTTCGTGCGCAACAACATCATCATAACAGAGGCAGAGGACCTGTCTCCAATGTACATGGTCGACGCTCCTGGCCTATTTGATGTACCCTTCTTTGTCCGCACCAACTTGGTATACTACAGAGAAGGAGTACCCCAGTTCTACCCAATGGGAGAAGCCCCTGGGGGAAGGGCACAACAAGGCCAGGAGGTGCAAGCTGCCCCGATCGACCAAGCGCAGAGGCTGAGGCAAGAGAATCTGGAGCGGGCAGTGACTGAGCTGGCTGAGGAGAATAGACAATCGCGGGCAGAGATGGCGAAATTGACAGCCCTAATGGAGAGCGTACTAAAGGAGTTGGCAAGAGGAAAAGCAAGCAATGAAGCTGGACCAAGCGGACATGGAGGACAAGAAGCTGGAACCACCGGACCTGAGGAAGAAGAAGGTGATGAGCAAGAGGAGGACGATGACAACCAACCCGGACCTGCTGAGGAAGAACCAACGGACCCACCTGCACAGACCCCTGCACCACGAAGGAGCAGGAGGAACATCTGATCGAACCACCCCAACTGACCAGTTAGTTTTTCTTTTTAATTTTTTTTAGTGTTTCTTTTATTATGTTATTATGTTTTTCTTTGGTGCATATGTTATTATGTTTTTCTTTGTGTTTAGTCGTGAGCATGTTACCTCACACTTAGCCTACTGCGTAGTCTAAGTGTGAGGAGTTTATATGTTTATATATCATGTTTGTAAATATTTTGTTCTGTTTTGTACATCTATGTTTATATCTGAAACTCTCCCACTTAGCCTATTGCATAGTCTAAGTGTGAGAAGTTTTAGATATAATATGTGTTTGTTATAAGTGTGTGTCCGTCATACTAGCCATTCCCACTTTTCACTTCACAGCCCGTATCTGGGGCAGACACTTGTGAAGTGAGAGGGGGGAGCAAATGGCCAGTATGACATGTATATATGTGTTATTTGAGTCAGTGCATGTTAGTTTTTTTTTTAGGGTTTGTTTAGGTCTAGGAATTATGTGTTATGTTTTATGAATGGGCTTAAAACTCAACTGCCTCGAACTGACGGTGAGGGGAATTGAGGGAGATAAGGCATGCCGGAAAACAGAAACCACCCCCTCCAGTAACCCCTAGTCAGTATAGATGATGCAAGTATGAAGGAAAAACCCATCCCTTAGGTCAGACACGAAAGCCCTCTTAAAAGGTGAGTTAGAAGGCCTAAAGTGGAACTACTTTCCACTAAATACTGAAAAAAAAAAAGAAGAGAGGCTACCACATGATGTCTAGGGCAAGGTGACCGCGTGTAGCAAACCCTGAAGGCAGTAGGAAAGGAAAAAAAAAAAAAAAAAAAAAAAAAAAAAAAAACCCTACCCTTAGAACCCCATTTTCTAGCCTGACTTATACCCCGAAATAACCCATCAGCCACTGGAACTGTGTGCGTGCAAGGCATAAGGCAAGGAGGCAACTGCCCAGGAGGACATACAAAAGGAACCAGCTGAAGAAAAGAAAAGCAAAGAAAGAAGGAGAAAATCGATCTGGAATTTCCAGATCCAAAAAAATGAAGAAGGAATAAGGGTGGCAAAGCCACAAAGAAGAAAATTGAAGAAAATGGTCGCAGATACTTGACCACAAAAAGAAAAAGGAGGAAGAAGGAATAAGGGTGGCGAAGCCACAAAGAAGCTACTGACCAGTTGGAAGCCAATGTCAGAAATTGTCCAGCCGAAGAAGAAAGCCCTAGCCAGAAGCCCGAATGCACACAGTTCTCCCTCATCAAAATAAATAGTTAGTTTTTGAACTTAGAGCCTTAGGGACAACTACCCCAAACGCTACAAGCCACTAGCCCCATTACAAGCCTTAAAGACCTTCGGGAGCTGCATGTGAGATCTGAGTCCGAAACATCTGTGGTTTAGCATTGAGAGAAAACAGTCCTAACATCCCCTGTGAGGAATGAGTGACTGAGTGAACCCAGTGTTTGGCCTAGGATTGGGTGATCTTGACAAGCAGATATACTGACTGGGGAAGAAAAGGGGGCGGCGGAAGTTCAAGGCTGCCTAAGGCCGGATTGCACCTGATCTCGAGGGGAAGGGTGGTTGAAAATATAGCCTGTTCTATGTGTTTAAGTTAACTATATGTGTATGTGTTTGTGTCGTTAGTGTTTTCTTTTCTTTTGCGTCAGAGTCTTGAGTCTAGCTAGGTAGAGTCGGTCAGGGGGAGTAACCAGGCTCGAATTCGACTTATTTCTTTTTGTTTGTCTTCACGCTTGAGGACAAGCATGTGGTAAGTGTGAGCAGTTTGATAAGTCGAATTCTAAGCTTTGGTTACTGGTCAGTATGTCGTGAAATACATGTATTATCTGCAAAACAGTTGCTTAAGTGTGCAGGATTAAGGGATCCAAGTCAGTAGGAGACGATTCAAGTGACGCAAGTGAAGAGGGCACTAGAAGGGTGCGATACTGACCAGAATGCATGCCAGAGAAAAGGCTCGAGATGGAGAAGGAGGATAGCTGGGATGATTATTTTACAAGGGCAAAAAGGTCAAAATGCGGGAGAAGTCTACCCTAAAAGCAAGGGCAAGCCTCCCTATAAAAGAAGCCATTTGGAGAGAGAGAAGAAGTTGGCGGAGTTTTTTTAGCTTTTCGACAATCACACTTAGTAGAATTCTCTCTAGAAGATCGATCCTTCAGCATTATCTTACCTCTCGTTCCTCGCCACAGCCATGGTCACTTGACGTCCAAGAGTCTGCCGGAGAAGTCATCAGTCCGCCTTTCCAGCCAGTTATCGTAGTAGTATAGTAGTATCATCGCCCGGAGTGGCAAAAACAATCTTAATCGCTTTCTTAGTTAAAGTTTACTTGTTTTCATCGTTAGTTATTCTGCAAACACTCATCGCTGTTGCTCTTTTGAAGTACCTTGTTAAATTCCAGCTTTTACATTATGAAGTTTCTATTTCGCATGTCACTTTGGTTTGAGTTTGCTTCATTCTGCCTAGGGAAGTTAGATTTAGTTATTGCTTTCAATTTCTAAGTGTTTCCTTATCGAGAGTTGTTGATTTAAAGTTGTAGCTATGTTTAGTCAAGTTTTCGTGCATGAGTTCCTTTTCTGCGTAGTGATTACCATCTTGCATGTCAGTCAGTAGAAGTAAAATTGCAGTTTTACCGTTAAATTTGAGTTTAAGTAATTTAATCGATGGATCTCGAAATTGTGTTTATGATTCTGAAGTTTAGTTATGGTGTTTGAGTTTACATGATTCTCGTCAATACTTGGTGAAGAAGAAAACGTCGAAATCAACTTTATTTGGTCTACTTTTGCTTTTAAGTTACTTTTTACTTTTGTTCCCTACTTTTCAGATGTACTGCCCAGACCTGTCAGAAAGCCCCCAGCCATCAGATACACCTTGTTGTCTAACTTTCCTCTTTTAGTAATTGTCTACTTTCCATATGTCTCTAATGCACCTTGTCCCCTATTTTCACGAACACTCCCACATGTCTGTTATTTTTCCGCCTACTAGTCAGTAGAGTACTACCTTATTTCCTGTCTAGGTAAAATCTCAACCCAAGCGTGGTAGCTAACCAAACACCCAGGAAAGTCACCACAGTTATCTAAACGTGTCCATCCTCGTGGGATTCGACCCTTACCTCCGCTATACTAATCAGTAGAAGTGGGTTGAGGAAATTTGTTTGAAGTCAGGTCTCGGTCGTCGTATCAACGACTCAGCTGGGTCGGGAATCTCTTCCTGATCAGTTGGATACACTCCAATTTCACATGCGAAACCATCGAGGACAAAGAACTGTGCACTTCAGCTCTTGAAGAGCTAACTCAAGTCACAACTTCCATTAACCAAGAACAATTACCTAGTGTAACAACAAATCTAGAAACTTAAACTAATACACTAGATGTCGTAGTGCCGCGCCGCAGTGGGAGGGTCTCTCATGAGCCCGATAGATACATTGGTTTGGGTGAGTGCATGGATCACTCCTCGGACAACAATGTACTTGATCCCTGGAATTTTGCAGAGGCGCAGGCAGATGTCGATCATTGCGAATGGGTGAAAGCAATGGATTCGGAACTACAATCAATGGTAGACAAAGACGTCTATGATTTGTCTGTCCTACCCGAAGGCTGTACTGCCATTGGGAGCAAGTGGATATACAAACGTAAACGTGGACCCGATGGACGAGTTAAAGTCTTTAAGGCAAGACTAGTGGCTAAGGGGTATACCCAAAAGGAAGGCATCGATTATGATGAGACCTTCTCCCCAGTGGCCATGCTCAAATCGATCCGTATACTTTTGTCTATAGCAGCCTACATGGATTGGGAAGTATGGCAGATGGACGTTAAGACTGCATTTTTAAACGGGAGTCTTGAGGAGACCATCTACATGGAACAACCCGAAGGCTATGTGGTAAAGGGCAAGGAACACATGGTTTGGAAGCTTAAGAAGGCCATTTATGACCTCAAGCAAGCATCTAGATCATGGAACCAGTGTTTCGATCAAACTGTTCAAAAGTTTGGATTCGAAAAATGCCCTAATGAAAGCTGTGTGTATAAGAAGGTTGAAAAGGGAAATGTTGTGTTCTTAGTTTTATATGTAGATGACATTCTTCTAATTGGAAAAAATAAAAATATGTTGTCATCAGTGCGAACTTGGTTGTCCAGCCAATTCGAGATGAAAGATATGGGTGATGCGGGACACATTCTCGGTATCAAGGTTCTTAGGAACCGTGCTAAGAGAATGTTGTGCTTATCCCAAGAATCTTACATCGACACAGTACTTAGACGCTTTAGCATGCAAGATGCCAAGAAAGGTTTCCTACCTTTTAGACATGGCATCCATTTATCTCAAGAGATGTGTCTTAAGACAACATCTGAGATAGCAGAGATGAGAAGAATACCATATGCCTCGGCAGTTGGTAGTCTCATGTATGCTATGCTTTGCACTAGACCTGATATTTGCTTTGCTGTTGGCATGGTAGCTAGATATCAATCAAATCCCGGCCAAAGACATTGGACTGTCGTAAAGAACATACTCAAATACCTTAATCGGACTAAGGACTATGTTCTAGTTTACAATGCAGCCGAGCTTTGTCCTTTAGGATATACAGATTCAGATTTTCAAGCTGATGTAGATTCGAGAAAATCAACTTCCGGATATGTGTTTACCTTTGGAGGTGGAGCTGTAATTTGGAAGAGTGTAAAGCAGAAATGCATTGCAGACTCTACCATGGAAGCCGAGTATGTGGCCGCTTCGGAGGCTGCAAAAGAGGTTGTATGGCTTAAGAACTTCTTTGGAGCATTGAAATTTTCGAAAATTTCGCCCCCCCCCCAGCTGAGGAGATTTTTGATTTCCACTCCTTTTCCGAAAAGGATTTCTTCTGTCTTCTTTATTTAAGTCCTAGTATTCTGGTGAGATCAGCCCACACTGATATTGGAATACAGTTCGGGAACCAGAGAGAAGATTTGTTGTCTAGTATTCAAAGCATCACGTGGAGAAGGAGCTAGCCATCTTCAATTCTTTGGAGAATTAATTAGGTATTTTTCTGCTCCGTAGAAAAGCATGTTTTAGGTTTCAATATTCTTAAAGCATGATTAATTCAAGTTATGAGCATGATACATGTGATAATTACGAGAATAGATTTTGTCTAAATAATCTGCTAAATAGATCTGATTATTATGTGATTTATTGGTGTGATTAATAATTGTAAAATTATTATAATCAAGTTCAACACCGCTTCCGCTGCCGGTTCCATCTCACACTACCCCCACAGGTGGAGTAGAAGAAGTTGCCAGCGAATCTTAAGTATGCCTACCTCGGGGAGGAAGACTCGTTCCCTGTAATCATCAATAGTGGGCTGACTGAAGAGAAAGAGGCAAGGCTAATAACTGGGTTGAGCAAAAACAAGAAGGCTATTGGATGGAGCCTTACGGACCTGGTGGGGATAAGCCCGATGTCTGCATGCACCACATTAGGCTGGAGGAGGGAGCCAAGGCTCATAGAGATTTGCAAAGGAAGGTGAACCCAAACATGCGGGAAGAGATACTGAAGGAAATCTTGAAGTTGCTCTCGCTAGGCATTATATACTCGGTACCCGATAGTGAATGGGTCAGTCCAATCCACATGGTCCCCAAGAAATCAGGGATCCAGGTGGTTAAGAATGAGAGGAATGAGCTAGTACCCACCAGACTAGTCACTGGATGGCGAGTGTGTATAGATTACCGAAAGTTGAACACTGCAACCAGGAAGGACCATTTCCCCCTGCCATTCATCGATCAAATGCTGGAGCGACTGGCTGGGAGGATGTACTTCTATTTTTTGGATGGGTACAGTGGCTACTATCAAATCTACGTGAACCCGGAGGACCAGGATAAGACCAGGTTCACCTGTCCGTTTGGAACCTATGCGTATAGGCGTATGCCATTCGGCCTATGCAACGCCCTCGGTACTTACCAACGATGTATGATGTGCATATTCTCGGATTTGATTGAAGATTGCATAGAGATCTTTATGGATGATTTCACTGTCTACGGAGACTCTTTCGACTCGTGTTTGCCACATTTGGATGTGGTGCTGGAAAGGTACCAAGCAAAGAGTCTGGTTTTAAATTTTGAGAAATGCCACTTTATGGTTACAGAAGGAATCGTCTTAGGACACGTGGTGTCTGAAAAAGGAATCCAGGTAGATCAAGCCAAGGTGGATGTCATATCCAAATTGCCCTTCCCGACTGATCAGAAGGGAATAAGAGGTTTTCTGGGCCATGCTGGATTTTATCGAAGATTTATCAAGGATTTCGCCAAGATCACCAAACCCCTTACCAGACTTCTCCAGAATGAGGTGGAGTTCATTTTCGACGAGCATTGCAAGGATGCTTTCAACCTTCCTAAGGAAAAATTGATCTCTGCACCGATCATTCAAGCTCCTAACTGGGATCACCCCTTCGAGGTGATGTGCGATGCTAGTGACTATGCCGTAGGGGCCGTACTGGGTCAGAAGATCGATGGGAAGAGGTACGTGATATTCTATGCATCTAAGACCTTGAATCAAGCCCAACGGAATTATGACACCACCGAGAAGGAGATGTTGGTTGTTGTCTATTCGTTCGAAAAGTTCAGGCAGTACCTATTAGGATCCAGAGTCATCGTCTATACTGATCATGCGGCAATTAAGTATCTCATTGCGAAGGAGTCAAAACCCCGACTGATCAGATGGGTGCTGCTTTTACAAGAATTTGATTGGGAAGTAGAAGACAAAAAGGGGGTTGAAAACAAAGTAGCGGACCACTTGAGCAGAATAGTACAAGAAGGGAACAGTGAGGATTTGAGAGATCGATTCCCAGAAGAGCATTTGTGTGAAGTGATCTTCTCCACAAGGAAGATCGACTGGGAAGAAGTAATGAGGCTTACTGGATAGGACGCAACAACCAAGGGCAAGGAGAAAGTAGGACAGGAACCCTGGTATGCAGACTTAGCCAACTACCTAGTGACGGGAGAGCTACCAATGGTGCCAAACGTGACA
Source organism: Salvia hispanica (assembly GCF_023119035.1). Classification (NCBI taxonomy): domain Eukaryota; kingdom Viridiplantae; phylum Streptophyta; class Magnoliopsida; order Lamiales; family Lamiaceae; genus Salvia; species Salvia hispanica. The sequence goes on from NC_062970.1 coordinate 21,187,612, forward strand.
AAGGCTCAGAGGATGAAGATCAAGAATGAAACAAAGTATTATTTCTGGGACGACCCATACTTGTGGAAAGCAGGAACCGACCAAGTTATAAGGAGATGTGTTCCTGACTGGGAGCAACGGGATGTACTAACACATTGTCACTCCTTGGCATGTGGAGGACATTTCGGGCCAAGGAAGACTGCAAGAAAGGTGTTGGATAGCGGATTCTATTGGCCGACTCTGAACGGAGATGCATACGAGTTCTGCAAGGGCTGTGACCGTTGCCAACTGACCGGTGGGATCTCCGCAAGGGATGGAATCTCGCAATTTCCAGTGATTGTTTGTGAAGTGTTTGACATCTGGGGCATGGACTTCATGGGTCCTTTTCCCTCATCTTATGGGAATTCCTACATACTAGTGGCAATTGACTATGTATCAAAGTGGATAGAAGCCAAAGCCACGAGCACTTGTGAATCTAAAGAAGTCACCAAGTTCCTCAAGAGTCGTATATTCAGTCGATTTGGGATACCAAGGGCAATCATCTCCGATCAAGGGACTCACTTCTGCAACCAAACGGTTGAAGCATTGATGAAGAAGTACGGGGTTCATCACCGCCTATCTAGTCCTTACCACCCTCAAGCCAACGGGCAAGCGGAGATCTCAAACAGAGAGATAAAGAGCATCTTAGAGAAGACAGGAAACCCCTGTAGAAAAGATTGGAGCACAAGGTTGGAAGATGCTCTGTGGGCATATCGGACAACCTACAAAACGCCTATCGGGATGTCCCCATATCGCATCGTCTTTGGGAAGATGTGACACTTGCCAGTGGGAATTGAGCACCGAGCATACTGGGCAGTTCTGCAAGTGAACATAGATGCTAAGACCTGTGAAGAGGAAAGGAAGCTGCAGTTACAAGAGCTGGAAGAACTCAGATTGGAGTCGTTTGACTCAGCCATGTGGTACAAGGAGGAAACAAAGATGTGGCACGACAAAAATCTGAGAACAAAGAATCTCCAAGTTGGTCAGAAAGTACTACTCTTCCAGTCGAGATTGAAGCTAATGGAGCGGTCGAGATTTCAGGGAGTGTCCCTAACTCTGAACCTTTTTTCGTTAATGGGCATAGGTTGAAAATATATAGGTAAAATGAAGAGATGTGTGTAGTGGAAGAAATTCCACTACACTTTAATAGCGTCTAAATGGCCAATAGTAAAGGGGTTTGGAGTTCCACCTGGTCAACGTTATATGATTTGTGCTTATTGACCAGTTAAAACTTCAAATACCCTTAGTATTGATGTAAATATTGTGAATATTTAGTAATTTAACTTAAGTTAAGTAGGAAAAATACCAAAAATATTTTCGGATCCTAAATATTAATTTGGAGTCTGTACTGACCATGAGGATACCACTAGGGTGAAACTCTGAATTATATTTAAGAGCCATTTATTTGCTTTATTTCTATTTTTAGCTAATTGAGATAGGGGAGATGAGTGAAGTTTGAATTTTGGGGTGTTGCAACTTTGCAGGTGAGTGCAGAGACTGGGAGGGCGCGTGGAGCAGAGACGTGACAGGGGACGTCCGATCAGCTGCGAGAACGCTCAACCGCCTCCCACCCGAAGCGTCGCGACCTGGTAACCGCCTGCAACCGGTCAAAACCCTCAACTTGCCACCCTACTATAAAATACCCCACCGCCTACTCCCCTTCACTTTACAAACTCTTACCTGCATTCTCTCACCCACAACCACCACCCCACTCCGAAAAAGCACCGTGAATCACTACCGGAAAAAGAAAACCACCACCGATACAGACCATGGCGAAGAGAGAAGCAACCAACAACCTGATATATACCACCGGTGAAGACCCCCCAGAAGTCCGAGCGACAGCCGAATTGCGGCCGCAGAGTCCACAACGATCACAACCAACGCCGACGACACAAATTCCGGCAATGGTTCCTTTAGACGCACTGTCGGCGTATCTAAGGCAACAGGACCCAAACAAAGATTGGACAGCGACCCTGGCCGGATTTAGCCTGACTGGAGGGATGCCGGCGACACCTAACCCTACCCCAACTGCGACCACAGTAAACCCACCCATCACCACCCCAAAAACCTCAGACCCGACATCTGAAAAGGCCTCCCCAACAGTAACTGCACAGTCAGAACCCTCTAACCTTTCTCCCAAACACCAACAAACAGAGCCACTCGGCGTTAGCCCACTTTCCGCCTATCAAGATCCCAACTGGGGAGAAACAGAGGAAAATGAGAGCGGAGGGAGAGTAAGCGAGGGCGAGAAGGATGAAGCAGAGGAGATAATGGCCACTAGACTAGAGCCGAAGAAGCAGAGAGGGAGGAGATGGATCTGATCGAAATGGCCAAGAGGCAAGGGTTAATGACGGATGATGAGTTCCAATCGGTTTTGAGCAAGGGAGATAGAATCGTGGTAAACCCTGAAGGGGTGGCTGAGAAACTGGACCTCGCATCCCAGGCAGTAGGAAGAGGGGAAACAGCCATGGAAGCAGATGAGTCAAAGGGGGTAGTCCACCAATCCGTGGAGGAGATGACAGAAGAACAACCCGAGAAAGCTGAAAAACTTGAAGAAGAGAGGCAGGAACCAAACACACAACCAGAGGAAGCCTCAATAGTGACTAAACCGAAGCCAGTAAAGAGGAGTCTAGTGTTGAAGAACGACCCCAAGGCAGAAAGGCAGAAACACCAAAGAGTGTCACAAAGATGCTTAGGAAAGTGGAAGTCTAACAAGGCAGGAGCAAACACAGCAGCAGATGCAGTGGAGGTCTCTAGCGAAGACGAGAAGACTACTCTTACAAAACCTGGGGAGGAGCCCTCAAAAACTAGCCAGGAGGACACACAAATGGCAACAGGGACAGTTTCATCAATGCCGACTGACCAGAATGAAGAAGCTGACAAGGTGGCTGAGGGTCTGGACCTCGCATCAGAGTCAGTAGGTCAGGAGGAAGTGACAGGAACTGATACTAGTACCCGCGTGGTGACCGAGCCTACTACCCAGGAGGACGCTTCAACACAAGCCGACGAAGAAGCAAAGGCAATGGAATGGAAATCGAAGACAAGTACACCCAAGAAAGAAAGAGAAAGGGGAAAGCCCCTGACAAGAAGAATCAAGCCGTAAAGAAACAGCGCATAGCCAATGCCAGTATAGTGATCAGAGAGACGGAAGAAAGAAGGAGGTTAAGTGACAACGACTACACTTCCAGCGAGGAGTCTGACTCAGAGAGTGATATCTCTCTAGAAGGAGAAGAGTACCATGAGCAGCAGCTCCCCGACAACCACCAAGAACTAGTCCACCCTCCGGTAGAGAGGATTGTGTACCGACGGTGGAGGGTAGAGCTCACTGATGAGCTTATGGAGGACATGAAGCACTACAACACCAAAAAGCTTCAAGACGCATTTGACGACAAGGAAGATAGCAGCAAGCAAGTCAAATGCGGAAAGGTACTCCACATACCCTCTTTGGATGAGTTATCTGTTCGTGATTCCTTCCTGGCCAGTATGGAAGCATTGGGTTTTGTGTAGCTGTTAGAGAATAGGGACCGGAGATATCTGTGAGATTAGCGAAGGAGTTCTTCACCACGTTCTTCACAACGGACCTAGACGAAGTGTCAATTTCTTTTAGGATATTCGGTGGAGAGCTATCCATGAGTCTGATCGAGTGGACCGTGCAACTGGGAATGTGTAGCCTGGAGGAGGCTATAGGACCAGAATGGAGAAGCCAAGAGAGGGGGGTACCGAGGAGGCACATAGACTTTGAGCCCCAGGAAGCCTGGGAGGAGCTAACCTACCCCGATGCTGGTCAGTTCGCCTCCACTACATCCAGATCCACCCACTTCAATAATTCCATGCTCAGATTGGTGCAACTCTACTTAGGCTACAATTTACTGGGACAGAGTAATTCAGCTGCTAGAACGTCTATGACTGAATTGTACATGGTCTGGTGCGCAACTTACTGGATAGCCTACCAATGCCACCTGATAGCTACCCACCCAGCTAGGAACTTGTCCCTCTGCAACATACTAGGAGCCTTCGTGCGCAACAATATCATCATAACAGAAGACCTATCTCCGATGTACATGGTAGATGCTCCTGGCCTGTTCGATATACCCTTCTTCATCCGCACAAACTTGGTATACTACCGAGAAGGAGTACCCTAGTTCTACCCGATGGGAGAAGCCCCTGGTGGGAGGGCACAACAGGGCCAAGAGGGGCAAGCTGGGCAAATTAAACAAGCGCAAAGGCTGAGGTAAGAAAGTCTGGAGAGGGCAGTAACTGAGTTAGCGGAGGAGAATAGACAATCACGGACAGAGATGGCAAAGCTGACAACCCTGATGGAGAGCATACTGAAGGAATTAGCGAGAGGAAAGGAAAGCGCTGGAGCTGGAACAAGCGGACATGGAGCACAAAATGATGAACCCACCGAACCTGAGGAAGAAGAAGGTGATGAACAAGAGGAGACAAATGACAACCAACCGGAATCCACTGAAGAGGAACTAAAGGAACCACCTGCACAGACCCCTGCGCCAAGGAGGAGTAGGAGGAACGTCCCCCCCCAAACTGACCAGTTAGTTTTCTTTTTAATTTTTAGTTTTCTTTTATTTCTGTTTTTTTACTTTTGTTAAATAGGTAGAATTATGTGTATTTAAGGTGAGCAAACCCCATTCATAACACTTAGCCTATCTAATAGTCTAAGTGTGGGAAGTAAAGGGTTTGCTACTTCGGTGCATGTGTTTTGTTTATGTTTTCTTTGTGTTCTGTCATAAACATGTTTACTCACACTTAGCCTACTGCGTAGTCTAAGTGTGAGGAGTTTATATGTGTATATAACATGTTTTGTAATATTCTGTTCTGTTTTTTAATTCTATGTATATATCTGAAACTCTCCCACTTAGCCTATTACATAGCTTAAGTGTGAGAAGTTTTCAGATATAGTATGTGTTGTTATAAATGTATGTCTGTCATACTAGTCATTCCCATTTTTCACTTCACAACCCATATCTAGGGCAGACACTTGTGAAGAGAGAGGGGGGAGCAAATGGCCAGTATGACATGTATATATGTGTTACTTGAGTCAATGCATGTTAGTGTTTTTAGGGTTTGTTTAGGTCTAGGAATTATGTATTTTTTTTATGAATGGGCTTAAAACTCAACTGCCTCGAACTGGGGAGGGGAATTGAGGGAGATAAGGCATGCTGGAAAACAGAAACCACCCTCTCCAGTAACCCCTAGTCAGTATAGATGATGCAAGTATGAGGGAAAAACCCATCTCTTAAGTCAGACACGAAAGCCCTCTTAAAAGGTGAGTTAGAAGCCCAAAGTGGAACTGCTTTCCACTAAATACTGAAAAAAAAAAGAGAGAGGCTACCACATGATGTCTAGGGCAAAGTGACCGCGTGTAGCAAACCCTGAAGGCAGTTGGAAACCCCCCATGAAAAAAAAAAAAACCCATCAGCCACTGGAACTGTGTGTGTGCAAGGCATATGGCAAGGAGGCAACTGCCCAGGAGGACATACAAAAGAAACCATCTGAAGAAAAAAAGCAAAGAAAGAAAGAGAAAACCGATCTGGAAAAAAATCCAGATCCAAAAATATAAGAAGGTATAAGGGTGGCAAAGCCACAGAAAAGAAAATCGAAGAAAATGGTCGCAGATACTTGACCGCAAAAAGAGAAAGGAGGAAGAAGGAATAAGGGTGGCGAAGCCACAAGGAAGCTTCTGACCAGTTGGAAGCCAATGTCAGAAATTGTCCAGCCGAAGAAGAAGTCCTAGCCAGAAGCCAAATGCACACAGTTCTCCCACATCGAAATAAGTAGTTAGTTTTTTATCCTTAGAGCCTTAGGAACAACCACCCCAAACATTATAAACCAATAGCCCCGTTACAAGCCTTAAAGACCTTCAGAAGCTGCACGTGGGACCTGAGTCCGAAGCATCTGTGGTTCAGCATTGAGAGAAAACAGTCCTAACATCCCCTATGAGGAATGAGTGACTGAGTGAACCCAGTGTTTGGCCTAGGATTGGGTGATCCTGACAAACGAATATACTGACTAGGGAGGAAAAAGGAGGCGGCGGAAGTTCAAGGCTGCCTAAGGATGGTTGAAAATATAGCCTGTTCTATGTGTTTAAGTTAATTATATGTGTTATGTGTTTGTGTCGTTGTTTGATAAGTCATATTCTAAGCCTTGGTTACTGGTCAGTATGTCGTGAAATGCATGTATTATCTGCAAAATAGTTGCTCAAGTGTGCAGGATTAATGGATCCAAGTCAGTAGGAGACGATTCAGGTGACGCAAGTGAAAAGAGAGCTAGAAGGGTGCAATACTGATCAGGATGCATGCCAGAGAAAAGGCTCGAGATGGAGAAGAAGGATAGCTGGAATGATCATTAACAAGGGCAGAAAAGTCAAATCGTGAAGGAAGTCTACCCTAAAAGCAAGGGCAAGCCTTCCTATAAAAGAAGCCACTTGGAGACAAAAAGAAGGAGAGTTCGGTTCGGAGTTTGAAAACTCTCGGTTCTCATACACACTTAGTAGAATTCTCTCTAGAAGATCAGTCCTTCAACATTATCCAATCTCTCGTTCCTCGCCACAGCTATGGTCACTTGACGTCCAAGAGTCTGCCGGAGAAATCATTGTTCTACGGTTCCAGCCAGTTTGCCGTAGTAGTATAGCAGTATCATCGCCCGGAGTGGCAAAACAATCGTTATTTTAGGGTTTTGCATGTTAGTCAGTAGAGGTAAACTGTAGTTCCGCCGTTCATCTTAAGTTTGAGCATTTTAATCGATGGATTTTGAGTTTGAAATTATGAATCTGAGTTTAGTCATGGAGTTTGTGTTCATATGATTTCTGTTAATGCTTGGTGAAGAAGAAAACGTCAAAATCAACTTTAGCCTTGGTCCACTTTTACTTTTTGAGTTACTTTTGCTTTTGTCCCCCACTTTTCAGTTGTATCTTCCAGACCTGTCAGAAAGCCAACCAGCCACCAGATATACCTTGATGTCTAAATTTCCTCTTTTTGTAACTATCTACTTTTCATATACCTCTGAGATACTTTGTCCCCTATTTTCACGAACACAACCATATGCCTGTTATTTTCATGCCTACTAGTCAGTAGAGTACCATCTTTATTTCTTGCCTAGGTAAAGTCTCAACCCAAGCATGGTAGCTAACCAAAAACACCCAGGAATGTCACCGCAGTTATCCGAACGTGTCCATCCTTGTGGGATTCGACCCTTACCTCCATTATACTAATCAGTAGAAGTGGGTTGAGGAAACTTGTTTGAAACCAGGTTCCGGTTGTCGTGCCAACGACTCAGCTAGGTCGGGAATATTATCCTGATCAGTTGGATATACTCTTGCAGTTACACACTCGACCAAAACCTGCACCCTTTCATTCCCCAAATAGTAAAAGAGGCTTAGTAGAAGATAGACAATTGGTGATCATATTCCCCGTGTTCGACAACCTAGTACTGACCTTTAGCTATACTAGATCTACCCTGTATACTTGCAAGTATTTTTAGTGTTAATAAATACTGCATCAACCTCCATCACTTTTTCAATTAAATCATGAAATATAGCCATCATACATCTCTGAAAAGTAGTAGGAGCATTACACAAGCCAAAAGACATCTTCCTATAGGCATAAATACCATAAGGCCAAGTAAAAACAGACTTATGTTGATCTTCGGGAGCAATTGCAATTTGATTCTAACCAGAATAACTATCAAGAAAGCAATAGTAATCATATCCCCCTAGTCTATCAAGCATCTGATCAATGAAAGGTAATGGGAAGTGATCTTTCCAAGTGGCTGCATTTAACATCCTATAATCAATGCTAACCCTCTAACCTGTGGCTACTCTAGTGGCTATCATCTAACCATCTTGACCGGGCACTACAGTCATTCCTCCTTTCTTAGCTACTACTAGTGTAGGACTTACCCATTCACTATCAGATATGGCATATATAATCCTTATATCTAGTAACTTAATCACCTCTTTTCTCAATACATCTTGCATGATAGGATTAAGCCTACGTTGATTTTGAACGCGAGGTTTATGCCCTTCCTCATGTAAAATTTTATGCATGCATGTGGTTGAGCTAATTCCCTTCAAATCACTAATAGACCATCCTATCGCAGACTTATACTTGTTTAGCACGCACAACAGCTTCTCACACTCTGTTTCACTCAAAGAAGCAGACACCACAACTGGAAATGTATTATCTGGCCCTAGAAACGCGTACCTGAGATGATCGGGGAGTGGTTTCAGTTCTACCTTAGGCGGTCCTCGAGGTTTTCCCAGTGCTTTTTTCCTTTCTTCCTCTTCTTCAGGGGTGCATAGTGGTAAGAATGTATTCCCCTTTTGAGGGATTCTTTCAGGGAGCACCTCAAGTTCTGCAACCATAGCACAAACATTTGCATCACAAGTTGATAAATCAGCGTTAGGAGTGAAAGAGTTTATGAGACAAGATTCGAGGGGATCCTGAGTTTGATGATAGGTGACTTCCACTTCCCCCACACAGTCTGTGACGACTTGAATGACGCTACATTCTTGATAGCCTTCTGCCCCCTCTTTTCCATGGAATTTCAGTGCGTCGTAGATGTTGAAGGTGATGTTCTCATCATGTAGTTTCAATGTTAACTCCCCCTTCTGTACATCTATCATGGCTCCCCCGGTAGCTAAAAATGGCCTTCCAAGAATCAACGACACCTTCTTGTCTTCCTGCATGTCTAACACAACAAAATCAGCTGAGAAAATAAATTCTCCGACTCTTACGAAGACATCTTCCAGTACTCCCATTGGTGTAGTTGTGCTCCGATCCGCCATTTGCAAGGTAATTGAGATGGGCGGATGTTATCAACATCAAGTTTCCTGTAAAAAGACAAAGGCATCAAATTAATACTGGATCCAATATCACACAATGCTCTACCTTTCACATCATTCCCTAAAACACAAGATAAAGTAAAACTCCCTGGATCCTTGTGTTTAGTGGGTAGTCCCTTTTGGATGATAGCACTGTAGTTTTCTGTGAAGCCCATTGTCTCGTACTTTCCCCACTTTCTCTTCTTGGCTACCACATCTTTCAAAAAGTTGGCATAATTGGGTATTTGTTGCAGAGCTTCCACCAGTGGAATATTGATATGGACTTTGCTCATTGTTTCCAAGAATTTGGTAAACTGGGCGTCAAGCTTCTTGCTCTTCAATCGTTGAGGATATGGAATGGTGACGCTGTTGTGTAGTGGGGCGTCTGACTGCTGCCTCTCGGCCGGCGGACCGCCTCGATGAGGTGTGGCGGCCTCCGGGATTCCATCAGTGTCAGTTCCAGATTCTATCTCGACTTGCTGGGGAATAGCTGGCGGGCAGCCATGTTGTGGTGCAGCGGGCCGCTGCACGTCTTCGACAGCCTTGTAGCTAGGCGACTTTTCTGCCCCCCTTCTTCCCCTGTCTAGGTCTCCTGCCTCCGGAGGATGATATGTGGTCCCGCTACGCAACTGCACAGCATGACACTTTCCTTTCGGGTTTATTTCTGGCAAGCTAGGAAGCGTGCCCGGAGTGTGTTTGCTCCCTATAGCTGTGGCTAGGATCCCAAGGTTGAATTCCAGCATCCCAACTTTCCAGAATGCTTGTATTTCTTTCCACGTTTTCAGCCTCTGATTTGTTACCTTTCTATGTTTCGAGAACTTCAGCAATGCAGATTTCTAACAGATCCTCCCAATTGGAGCGGGGTTGATCCTCCATACCTGCACACATTTCAGAATAATCATCAGAATAGTAGTCTTTTGCATCGTAGGAGTAATCAGAGCAGTCTGGGTTATAGTATTATCCCCCATGGTCGGGACTATAGCACTCTTCGTAGTATCCCCCTTGCTGCTCCTCATAGTAACCATATGGATTCTCCATGCCTGTGGAAAAATCCATTTTAAACAAAAATAAAATAAAATTAAAAATAAAAATAAAAATAAAATGAAAGCAATTAAAATCCAAAGTACTAAAATTGTCCGTTTGAAGATATCACTCCAAAGTGAGTTGTCTTCCCCGGCAACGACGCCAAAAACTTGATGCACTATTTTTTAGCACTAAATAAACCTGCAAGTATACAGAGTATATATAGTATAGCTAAAGGTCAGTACCGGATATCGAACACGGGGAAAACGAACACAAAGTGTATATCCTCTACTACTAAAACTCAATTACTATCTGGAGAACCGAGAGATTTTGAAAACTTTTGAAAACTGAAAATATTTAAAAGCAAATAACAACTATATGCAAATAAAACACAGAGATAAACGATAGAGATAAGGGGAATTCCAGAGATGTGCGTTCACAATTATGGTTATACAAATTCCAAACACAGAGAACGAGTCACCTAGCTTATGCTCATGCGATACAAACGTTGATTACAATATTAGGGTTGTCAATCCTAACTGTAGCGTCTACTAAGTGGATCTAACTCGCTAGAACTCTCTCACAGTTATGAAGCAAGTTATATTAAATCATACATAATTGTGTCACTCAATCATGTAGCATCACGAATACTTAGGGAAGAATCAAAGTAAAAACAAAACGGATATTAAATAGAAAACTTGAATTGTATAACCAAAGTCGTTACTAATACATCCCTAGAATCCTATGAGTTTAGTTACATATAATGAAATAAGCTAAACACATATATTGAAGGGAAGACAATTTGAACATATAACTAAAGCAAATAAAACCCGTAGGTTGAATCCTTTTTGTTCTTGATGTTCTTGAAATCTTTCTTCAACTCCTTGCACAATGACGTACTCTAGCTTTTAATCTCTGGAAATTTATGTTGCAAAAAGAACCTCTAATTTGATGAAGCTTGAGGTCCTAGTTATAAGGGAAAGTCAATCCTCATTGTAGAAGGAAAAGATCTTCAAAATATGGTATATCTTGGAGCAGAACTAGGGCAATTCGGATTCGCCGCCTTTCTCCGGCGGGCCGCCGCACCTTGGACGACGGACGCCGCGTTGCAGCCAGAGTCTCGGTACCTTCAGCGGCGGGACACCGCATGACCTCTGGTGGTCGTCGTGCGAGACTCGTTTCCAAGCGTAAATTTCCGAGGCGGGCCGCTACATAACACTGACCGCCGGGCGCCGGCGGTCGCCGTACACATTGTGGCAGTCGCCGGTCGCCGTCTGAACTCCAGATTTCTAGACTTTGCGTTTTGACTCCCTTTTTTGGCTCAAATATGCACATTTCTCACAAAACATGTCAAAATACCAAAATGTATAAAATATGCAATTATTGGACATGTAGAGTGACTTTGACATAAAAAAATGGACCAAATAATGGTCTTAAAATAGTGCGAAATCCGAGCGTATCACAGCCGCCAACAAGCACCTTCAGGATGTAGAGTTCGTGGAAGGCGACATGGTGTTTCTTAAGTACCGTCCTCACCGGCAGTCCACACTTTTCTCAACGCCAAACAGGAAGCTGGCTCTTTGTTTTTTCGGGCCTTTTCGGGTGGGAGAACGAATTGGCAACACTACCTATCGTTTGGAACTACTGGCTGACTCTCGGATCCACCCGGTGTTTCACGTCTCGCTGCTGAAACGAGCGATAGGTTCGAAGGTGCCAGACCAAAACTTACCAATGTCTCTGTTGGACGCAGATCCCTCTGTACTTACAGAGTAGGTGTTGGACCGACGTTCGATGACTCGGGATGAAGAGACGCACGATCAAGTCTTGATTCAGTGGCTCGGGCAGATATGCAGGGTCAATTTCCTCATTTCTGCCTTGTGGACAAGGCTTCTTCGACGGCCGGGGCAGTTGATACGCGCTGGAGGGTGTACAAGCGCGGAAATAGGGAGGTAGTTTGGCCCAATCAAATGGCTGAGTAAAAGAAGTCAAAGCTAGAAGATCTCGATAGTAGTTAGTTGTTATTTCCTTATTTATTGTTGCACCTTTTTAGCTTTATTTGTTATTGAAAGCCTTATATATTGGGGAACCGAGAAGTGAGAAATCATCTTGGAAACTCAGTATTTTGGGCGTTTAGCGCAGGCCTCCTGGTGAGGAGTTTATTTCCAGAGTCTTTCTTTATCATTCCAGTTAATCAATAAAGCCGAGTTCTCTTTCCCCTTTATTTATTGGTTTACTTTGTCTTTGTCAGAATATATTGAGTTCTCCTCTACTGATTATCTTGAGCACTCCTTGTGCTCTTGCAATTCGGGGCCTTTCCTCTATCAGTTGTGATATTTTTTAATGTGGATTCTTGATACGATCCTATATCATAGGATATCCAAATTATTACCTAGTTAATTCACCATATCTTTCCAATTTATATTTAGATATTAGTTTCTTATTCAATAAGTTAGGATAGTAGTATTCTAGTATTATAAATAGGAGAGACGGGTAATGATAAAATGTAAACTCTATATATTGTACGAACTCCAAACTCTTCAACACAATGTCAATATATCGTCAATACAATAATACAGTTTAAAATTTTAAGATTTTGATCTCAACACGGCGTCAATTAATGACACTGTGTTGATATTTTCTGTTGATGTTATATTGTCTTCCGTTGACATTTTCTAACTGTCCAAATCATAGTTTTGAGTTTGTACAATACATAAAGTTTATATTTCATTACATCTCTAGGAGAGATTATATCATTTTATTATTCAATCAATGAAATCATATGTTTAGCAAATTGGCTTGAGTATCACAAACTCTAATTATTTATCGCTGCCGACGAGATTGAATTTCCCGTTCAGCTCTTCTTACGGAGATCACCACCGACCAAAGCACTTGGGCGCCAGATTAATCGACGGATTTCTTGTTTCTGTGCTCCACCCGGAGAACCAATTGTTTAAGAGGAAAACCCCTCTTAACAACGAGTTCTTTCATAATTCTCTCACCCTACCACCATCTCGAATCAAAGCTACGCCGCTGCGCGACTGAAACTAGTCCGCGCACAGCAACTGCTTTGGTTGCCAAGTCCCACCTGTCCGCCGAGCTCTAGCCGCCAGACACCCTACTCCTGTTTCATCCATAACCCAAATCTCACCAATCAATTAAAAAAGAAGAGACCTTCTTCACCAAAAAAAAAAAGAAAAAATAGCACCGACCTCCTCCTTCTTCGCAAAAAAGACGCACTTCAATCCTTATTAGTTATGTGTATTCACAACCAATATCAGCCCCCCACACCTGATGCACCCTATTATTGCAAAACTTGATAGCCTATGAGACATGATTTGAATCCCGTATGGAAGCAGCAGATTGACGCATTGACAACCTCCGTCCATCCACTCAGCCCGAGCCAAAACCACCCTACGTCTCACGCCACTTGGATCCACCTGATCATCGCTTACGGACAAGATACCCGTCCATTGGGTGCCGCGATCGTGCGCAGGATGCGTGGCCTCAACACCGCATCGGATATGTCTAGAGGGACCACCTATTTGATCGTGAAGATCAACAAATCCAGTTAGGGTTCGATCGCCACTCAATTCACGCAATGCAGCCGCACCGCCCGACGTGCTAGGACCCACCGACGCAGCAGCTGGACCGCGGCTACCCGGCCTTCGATCACCGGTCCCGACGCGCGAAGACATGCTAGGTCCGACCTCACCATCACCATCAAGAGGAGGTGCAAGCACTGCGAGGCCAGTCCGCCTGCTACCAGCCCCGCCACACCATTGACCAGCCACTGCACTTGATCCTCCCGCCGCGGGACCTGTATAGTCAGCCCGCACGTGTGACCTATCAGACCCCGTACTAGAGATTTGTATGTGATGATCTATGTTGGGGGAGAAGGTCATCTCTCTCTCATAATAGGTATATTGAGTGCTCAATGCTAAGTCCAGTGAAGAAGAAGAAAGCTACTCCTGGCCTTCGTTCGCTTGGGAGTCATTGTGAACCAGATTACCAAGTTAGTGTTGGAATAAGGGAGCAAGAAGGAGATGAAACGTCTGATTCGTCGAGTTTAGATGAGTAGATTGCAAATTCATGTGTTGAAGCCAGAGTTTTCGACTGCGTTTGTGATCATGGTACGGGCGAAGAGGAGCTTGGTGATTTCAAGGACTCCATATCAGAGACAGCAGCAAAGAAAACCGGGGATCGTGATGCTGACAGTTTGGAGGATCTGTATCAAATGTTTCCATTAGATTTCCTAATGATAAACATGGATCTAGGGAACGTAGAGATACCAGCCCCGACGACCAACCAGTTTTATATTGTGAGGATACCTACCTGACGTGCAGCCCCGAAATGAGTAAGGAAAAGGAGGAAGATGAATTGTTAGACGATGAATAGGGGGACGATTCTACTGACGAAGGGAAGAAGGCCGTCGACTCATCCAATGTTTTTCGAGTGCCATCCGAAAATGATGTTGGGAATGTTGGGGTGAAAATGGAGGTGCGATGTTGAGAAAATTTTCCAAATATTCGTTGGGTGTTGATGAAATGAAATTTACATTTGATTCGGTGTTTGATGAAAAGAGTGGTGATCTTCTTGATCCAACACAATGAGAGTTCAAGATAAAGGATGGGGTACGAAATGGATCTGCATTTGCTCGAATACAGCGACCGTGCACATTTACATTTGATCCCGGAGGAGATAAATCGCCAAAGCTTCTTCTTTCAACTGTTTGTTGCTTCATGGTTTCCACCTTGAGGAAAATGTGGATTTCAATCGGGGGGAGGGGGGGTTGATACGATCCTATATCATATGATATCCAAATTATTTAGTTGCCTAGTTGATTCACCATATCTTTCCAATTTATATTTAGATATTTGTTTCTTATTCAATAAGTTAGGGTGGTAGTATTTAGTATTATAAATATGAGAGATTATATCATTTTATCATTCCATCAATGAAATCATATGTTCATCCTCGCGTTCAGCTCTTCTTCCGGAGATCACCGCCGACCCAAGCACTTGGGTGCCGGATTAATCAACAGATTTCTTTTTTCTGTGCTCTACCCGAAGAACCGATTGCTTAAGAGGAAAACCCCTAGTTGATACGAGCATATTTCATCAGTTGTTAAGAGTTAAGTGTAAGTAGTGTTAGTGGAGAGTGAGCTCCATATCAGTAGTAGCGTAGTGTAATGGTAAAAGTTGTAAATACAGTAACTTATAAGGGTGATATGTTGTTTAATTATTACAGAAAGTTCATACTTTTAAGGGACAGATTAATAATGAAATAGTTCATACTTTTCAGGGACGGATGATGTATTATTTTATTATGACTATAAAGGTATATTAAAGACACATTTTGATGTATTAAAGAGTGAAAGAGCTAGATTGAAGATGAATAAAAGAATGAGAAAGTATAACTTGAAAATAAAGAAGACCTAATGAATATATTGAACTTTAATTGAAATTAAGAACACATGATGGCATATGGAATCGATATTATGCGATTATTTTAGATTTGCTAATTTCTAGCCCACTGCCATCATCAAATAAAAACATGCATACGAATTCACTCAAATCGACATTGCATTGTAGTAGTATTATGTGAACTAACACATATATTAGTAATACCACTATCATAGTTTTACTTGTCATTTTAATTTGTTTATTTTGTCATCTTGACTTTCTTTCCTTTTTTTTCACTTTAAGTTCTAACTCACTGGCATTCAATTTTCCTTTGATCTTCTCATTCATTTATTTTACATATGTTTATTACTGTCATTAATTCAAATGCAGTCCAAAGAAATCTATATTGGCAATGAAAAACGTCGAGAAATTGAAAACAAAACAAGACATAGAATACAGAGTGAGAGAGTGGAGTTCATATATTTCCCACATCTAGGCGCTTGTAAAGCTCGACTGGAAGTCTCGGGTTAGGAATAGCCTCGAGAGGCTTCCCCATATAAGTAACCGTTCCAGGTTGCTCCATCGTGTCAATGTCATCGACCCCATGAGGAAGAATCCACGTGAAGTGGTGCAACATGTGTCCCAGCAACGAAGTCACCAGGGTTATACCAAGTTGTGCCCCGGGGCAAATCCGTCTCCCGGACCCAAAGGGTAGTAGCCGGTAGTCGGTGCCCTTCACATCAACATCCTCCTCTTGAAACCGCTCCGGCCTGAACTGAAGAGGGTCTTTCCACACGGCCGGATCCCGAGCAATGGCCCACACGTTCACGTTCACGGTGGAGCCTTTTGGGACATCGTAGCCCCCGATCTTGACATCCGTGCTCGCCTTGTGGGGGAGCATCAGGGGCGTGGGAGGGTGCATCCTGTAGCACTCCTTAGTCACACACTGCAAGTAAGGGAGGTTCGAGATGTCGCCCTCCGTCATGACACGGCCTTGTCCTATCACGCGATCCAGCTCTTCTTGTGCCTTGTGTTGCACCCGAGGGTTCCTCACCAGCTCCGCCAGGGCCCACTCCACCGTTATGGCAACTGTGTCTAAACCCGCGGAGATCATATCCTGCGATGTTCGAACCAATCAAAACTCGTCCAGGGACAGAGGAAGAGGAAAAACTGAAGATTTCACATAGTACTAAAAATCAATCAGATTTATTTTGTAGTTCAATGGTGAAATTGTACCTGATCAAACTTATGGTACTTTAGGAATGATAAATGATACTTCTCTATTTCATTAAAAATGAAATGTTGTCCTTTTTTGCTGTCCCATTAAAAATGAGACGTTTCCTAAAATAGAAACAACGACATCTCTACTTTTCCCTCTCTTTTACTTTCCTCTCTCTTTATTAACTTACAAAACAATACTACATAAAATTTTGTGTCGAAGACCAAATGTTTCATAATTATTGAGACGGAGGGAGTATAAAAATAAAGAGTGGCAAAGAAATTAATACTACCTCTGTCCCACTCTATGTAGAACATTTCTCATTCGACACAAGATTTTATATAGTGTTGTTTTGTGACTAAGTGGAGATAATAAAATAAGAGAGAGGAAAAAAGTAGAGCAAGTGATGTTTCTATATTTTGAAATTTGTCATATAGAGTGAGATATTACAAAAAGAAAAATATGTCACTTAAAGTGAAACATGAATAGTAGTATTAAATAAAAATGTTATAGAAGAATCCAGATTCAAAATGAACAAATTCAAACTTGAAAATTTCTTATTCTCAAATAATGAGGAGCAAGGTGAAAATAAAAATATATGTATAGAAGTGCAAAAGGGCATTTTTTCAAGAAGAAAATGATGAGTACTTAATCCAAGGCGGACAATATTAGAATAGTGATAGATAATCATCCAACTCACCCAAAGGAGGCCAATGACAGTGTCTTCACTCAGTTGGTACTCCTCTTGGAGTGTGAGCAAAGCGTCTACGAAATGGTTCTTGCTGCTGCCGGTGTTCCGGCGAGCGAGGGTGTGCTCTGCCATGATCTTCTTCGTGAAGCTATCGGTACGAGCGTTGTGTGCGTCCAGGGCAGCGTTCTCGTTCTTGAAGAAGATGCTGAACCACGCCGGGAGAAACTCCGCAATTACGGATTTCTTGGTGCCGGATTTGAGTGAGCTGTCGAGTATGTTCTTCAATTCTTGGCCCTGTTCATCAATCACGCCATTACTGTCTATGAATCGCTTCCCGAATGTTAGCCTTGTTATGTGCAAGAATGCCATCGTGCTCAAGTACTCACGCACCACCACTTCTTTTCCCTTGTTTTCTGCCAATATATATCAACAAACAAGAAGTTTTTACCATAGTGATGAACAAATTTACATGGACTTTTTACATGTTTTGGACGAAGAGGTGTAACTAAATGCAAACTTTATATATTCTACAAACTCTAAAATATGATTCGGACCGTTAGATTTCAAGATTTGATTTTAATAGATGACAAATAGCTTTAATAGAAGCTTTAATAGAAAATTTCAACACAACGCCAACATTGTCAATCGATTAACATTGTGCTGACATTTATGTTGATTTTGCCATCTATTGACTTCAAACCTTGAAATCTAACGGTCTAGATCATAGTTTGAAATTTGTAGGAATAAATCATACTCCCTCCGTCCACCATTTAAAGAATCATTTTGACTCGTCACATGTTTTAAGAATTTGTTTGACTTCGGAAGAAAAAGTAAAGGGAGAAAATGAGTGGAATGTGGGACACATCTAAAGTATTAGTTTTATATTGGATTATGAGTGTAAAAGTTAGTGGAATATAGAGTCTGCATACTAAATATAGAATAAAGTGAATGGTTCCATAAATTGTGGACAATCCAAATGGCAAAATGACTCTTTAAATGGTGGACAGATGGAGTAGTTTGGTTTGAAGTCTATAGGAAAGTTTAGATTATAGTGTGGAATTTGTAGAAAAAAAATCATAGTTTGAAATTTGTTAAAAGATATAGAAAAAAATCTGCATGTCGATGTGGGATAAGAATATATAGATGATAACCTTTTAAGGGAAAAGGTATGACAGAATCATTAACAAGTCGATGTAGGACAAGAATAATGGATTCAAGAATCACTAACCAGGCTTGGAGCAGTCCTTGAAAATGGACTCGACCATGGCGGTGACCTCGTCTTCTCGAATAGGGCGGAGTCCCTCGAGGCGCTTTGCCGAGAAGAGCTCGAGAGTGCAGAGCTTCCTCACCTTGACATAGTGAGGGCCATAGTCGGCCCAAATCAAATCCATGCCATTCTTGCTGAACTTGTTGATCTGCCTTGTGCGGTTGCGGTTCGCGAGCTGCAGATCGTTGTCCTTGAGCACCTCCTTCGCCAGCGCCGCCGTGTTGACCACCACCTTGAGGTGGGACCCGAGGTACACGGAGAAGATGGGGCCGTATTTCTCCGACCACTCTGTGAAGCACCGCACCAGCACCGGCTTTATGTCTGGCAGGTTGCCCACGATGGGCCGTGGCCGCGGCCCTGGCGGCAGCTTGTAGCGGAGGCAGCTAAAGAGCTTGTTCGCGAGGATGAGGATGAGGACGAGGACGAGGACGAGAAGCGCCATTTTCGCTTGGGGTAGTGTGCTGTCTGTTAATGTACAGTACTAATTAATATAGTAGTGTAGTGTACTTATTATTGTCTGTGGGATTTAAAAATATATTATGAGATGATAAATTAATTAATATATAATGTAGAGATCTCAAACTTGAGTTTAGTCTGGTAGTACTATTTTTTCAAATTAAATGATGAAAATATAAAAGAATGGATATTAAAGGAAAGAATGTCGAAATTGAGGTTCGGCAAAATTGGGAATTAACAAAATCGGAATTTAAACAATTTTTTTACCTCGAAATACAATGCATTTTAGATTTGAAACAATGTGAGTTTGATTTTTTATCGTAAAATTGACTATAAGAAAACCTATAATTACTTGTCTACTGTTTCCGATATGATGAGAATTTCAAGTTCATAGTAATACTTTTTTATCTTAAGAAAAACGTTGTATTTTATGACTAAGGAAACATATTATGATTTGTCCAGTCTTGCCCACATGGTGAGAATTTCAAGATCATATATACTAATACTTTTTAGCAACAATAACGTGCCACGTTAATGGCACATCCAATATTTATATATATACTTGTAAAGAGTAGTACATCCCAACTATCGACCTTAAACCGATTCAAAGCATGGGGTATTAATTTGGATCACTCTATATGAAAGGTAACGATTGATAAAAATTAAAACCCTAATTAAAAAAATTTACAGGAACCAAAACATATCCTTTCAATTTATTAATCTAACATTTAATCTTGTAAATAATTTATTTATCATTTTATGTCTTGTAAATAATTTATTTATAATTTTATGTTTTCTCCTTTAGTAAAACTGTATCAAAAACACTTTCAATCGTATATCCCCTTTGTCCTATAGAAATAGGTCATTTGGGATGACACGGATTTTAATACGTAATTGATAAAATAAGAGAAAGTGAGAACTAAAGTATGTATATAGTCATGAAACTAATAGGACAATATAAAGTAAAAATCCCAAACTTAAACCTAATAAACTTTTGGAATAATTTCATACTGAAATTGAATTAAGCATCCATCGAAAGAGTTAGGTCTAGACTTGGCACGAATTGGAGAATAGAATGGTAGGTTAAGATTTTGTGTGTTATTTTATAAGAAAATCCCACTTACCAATTTTCTGTATTTTATATTTAATTTAGTAAATAATAACTAATTTTTTTATGAATAAATGAAACTAAATTTAAACGCGCCACTAAAGATTCGAAACTGGGAAACTTTCCTCAATATTTTTGGCCTATATTTCTTTTATTGAAGTTTTTTATTCAAATATAATTTATTTTTCAATGTATACAAAAATAAAGTGTTCCTCGCCTTTAATGTTTTATTTTCTTGTTCCAAATAACTATTCTTTTATTTTAATATACCATCAAAAATATTAAAAATTGAAATTATTTAAAGAATATATAACAAAGTTTAAATTATGGTCATTCTTTATTACTCGTGTAGATTTTTTTTGTGAAATCAAATACTATAAGTATCATTTTGATAGTATATTAATTGATCGTGGCTATAGCTTAGATTCTTTTTAGAATATTAATTAATTAATATGGCATAAAAAAAGGTGGAGGGCATGACCATCTTCATTATCTTCTATACTAAAAGAGCAACCTGCCAATGAGTTCCAAAAATTGACATGAATATGATGTCCAAAAATTGGGATAGACGGTGGGAGGTCGAGCAATAATTTTAGGAAGACCAAAGGCATCATGACATGAACCAATCGATTTCCCAACTTGAATATGTGGCAGAGAGTCAAGAGAGGAGCACCAAACGATGAGTGTCGATTTGGCATATATTATGGATGTTATGGAAAATCTAAACTCTCTGTTTTCCGCCACCTCCATCTGAGTGAAATATTCCATTCGTTCCATATTAATAGAGTCATTAGTTTATATTTGGCAAAACTTAATTCTCCATTTTACTTTATTCTCTTTTCATCTCTTTTACTTTATTCTCTCTTACTTTATTCACAAACCATTTAACACACTATTCTTAAACTCTGTGCCGAAAAAAAATGTCTCTATTAACAAGGAATGGAGAGAGTATTAAGAACGGCAAGTTAAAGACGTTAAATAAGTGTTTATTTGGAGATAACCCAACATTGATATTTTTATTTTTCGTACTTTATTGTTGAAGTTTGTTTGGTTTTACTTTTACGTTTTGTTTTTGAGCCATTGCATATATTTGGAGATAACCCAACAAGGATAGTAAACACGGCTGATCGCGACCAGGGGAGGGTTAAAGAGGCGGGAAAGAAAGGGGAAAACAACAAAACTCGATATAAATGGGTATAGTTCGAATAAAATCAGAGTATTATCTCAACAATCAACAACTCAAAAAGAATAATATCTCTTCAACACATGAACTCAAAATGTATACTCCCTCCGTTCCACAGTAATAGAGGCATTTCATTTTCTGCACTCGTTTTGAAAAAATGATATTAAATAGTTAAAGTGCATAGAGAGTAAAGTAAGAGAGAGAATAGTATAGAGAAGAGTCTTATCTGCAATATTATCTCTCTTACTTTACTTTTTCTCCAATTTAACTATTTTTAATTATTTTTTCAAAATGAGTGCGCAAAATGAAATGTCTCTATTAATGTGGAACAGAGGGAGTACTATTTAGCGGAAGCAATTTGAGAGTAGAATAATGTCATGTATGAAGACACAACATATTCCGAACATTTGATAGACATCTTCTTCACTTTTACGCTCAACACCCACCGCGCTCGTCACCGCTCAACCTGCACATTTTTTTAAAACAAATGCAGGGTTGAGTACTTAATGCACTCAGTGGACTCATGCCGAAAACATTTTTATAAAAATTGTAATCACGCCATTAACGAGTGACCTCGGGGTTTTAACTTTGAAAGGGCCCGAGTCACTAAAACATTTCACCAACCTCAACATCATCAACATCACCATACCATATCTGAACTACATGACAAGGAATGTGGCCACATTCCAAGTCGCTAGACCGGCCAACTCAAAGAGATAGCGCACGATCTACTGGGTGTACACGCCTGAGTAGGGACTCACTCCCTAGTTAGACCCGAATTCGATTAACCATACATGGAAAAAGCCACTTCAGATAGGTCCCACAGCATCACAAAAAAATATGTCATGACAAACATATCTCCCATCATTTCAAATATAACATGCTTAGGACATAGTCCTTATTTAAAAAGAAAGTCCACCTCGTTCACTTAAAATCCTCAACTTGTCTTTCCATTCCGTTCTCAAATAGTGTGCAAATGAAATCACCCCTTTTGAAATAGCATGATATGTAAGAAAAGAATTAGACTTTGCAAAGCGATACTTAATTAAAATAATGCATGCATCCTATGTGCGTGCGCTAAATTTATCCTTGTTCTTCCGTAGAGAAACTCCATATATTAGAACCCAGTCCAACGACAGATTTGGATATAATAAATCAGATTAATCAATTACACACAAAATTCCCAAACATCACTTATTTGTCGATCATCACTAAACTGAAATATACCAAGTATTTAAACTCGCAACATTTTAAATTCCAATTATTTAATAAACTAGATCAGCCCAAACTTATTTGGTCAGTCCAATTAAACAAGACTAAAGAAAGAAGAAGGAACAGTAACTTAATATACCCTTGCCCACCAACGTATCGAACTCTCTTTCAATCTCAACCCATCAACTCTCGCTCTATCTCAAACCTCTCCACTCTCTGTCCCTATCCAAATCACACTCTTTCCCTTTAGCCAATTTTTCTGCAATTCTCCGAAACAGAAACAATCACAACTCCCATCTCTCTTTCTCCACTCCCTCATGCTCACGCTCTCGCCCTCTTCCATTCCCAATTCAACAAAACTCAGTCGAAGTCGTTGTCTCCACCGCCGTTGCCGACGCATCAGCCGGTCAGCCGCTGCTGATTGCTCGCACCAGCCACCGCTCAACAATCCTTCACACCCGTTTCTGTTGGAATAATTGAATGAACAATTACATAAAGCTCTCTATGATGATTAACCGAGAACGACGGAGAAGGAGCACAGACTGCAGAGCGGAAGCGTACCTTGATCCATCTAGAATTGAATGGTGGAATAACTTTGCAACGACTATGGATCTTCCAAACGATCAGAGACATTCTTCGCAATAGTCTGCCGAGAAAATACAGAGATATTGAATGTTTTTCTGATGTCTGGGGACCATAACCATATCTTATATTTATATAAATATAAGACCCTTTATTTTCTATTCGGTCCCTCATCAAATAGAAAATCACTTTTTGGTATATACACTTATTTCCATAACAATAAAATACACTTTAGCTCAAACTTTAATATTTATTGGATCACTTTAATTGGACAACTGAAAGATAGCCATACACATTAAATTAGTCATGTGGAAGCCCAAATTTCTAACAATCTCCCACTTGGGCAACACATGACACCAAATAAATGTGTACAAACCGAATGAGCGCTCAAAAGTGCTATCACATAGTGTATTTCCGAACAATCTTATTATCAACCATATCGACATAGGACTAAAGGGGCAGTCACCATATTTTTTCATGATTAAACCCATCAGTAATCACATATGCAAATATAATCGACAACATATCAATTATGGAGTGTAGCATGGAAATTTCATGCAAGGTGATCATACATGCCTATTTCCAACTGGTCCTCCCAAAGTGAGATCAAACCAAAAAATAGTGGACAAAACATATTATTTTATTTCTGCAGAGAATAACATGAGTTTTATAACTACATGTTCAAAACATAATATAGAGCAATAACCAAAACTACTCTCATTGGACGGAAGTACCCTTAAACAACATAACACTCATTTGGGCTACATGCCCATGAAAGACCTTGAGTGATAGTCCCTTGATGAGCAGATTTGTCATCATCAAATCCGTTCCCTTATGCTCTATAGGTATTTGTCCATTATGAACTTTTACTTGCAACCAAGACTCTTATGACATAGCATAGCTCTTGTTGTTTAGAATATAACACTGCAGAGTTATTGTCACAACATAATTTAAATGGTCTTTCAATACCTTTCAGTATGCAGCCTAGTGACAAAATTTCACAGTCATATTCAATAACTAGATGCCCCAAAACAAGTTACGAATTATGTTGTCATGGCAAAAGTAGCTACAAGTGTTTGCTCAGCACTTCTCCACGAAATGGCTCTACAACCAACAGACACACGTAACTTAAAATGGATCCTTTACTGTATTGGCATCTAACAAAATCAGAATTAAAATTCCTAAAGATCTCTCCAAATTATCTGATTTTCTGTATGTGAGCATGTAATGCTTAGTTCTCTGTATATATTTCATAACCCGTTTTGCTGCTTCCTAATGATCCATATCGGGTTATTGAAATATCCGCCCAACATATAAACAATTAAAACCAAATTGGGTCTAATACATACTTGAGCACACATTAGGCTCCCAATCGCCGAAGCATATGTAACCTTCTGCATTTTCTAAATCTCAAGATTTATCTTAGGGCACTGAATGAGACTAGGTTTGTCTCCTTTTGTCATAGGGGTATTTCTTTACTTGCAATTATGCATCTCAAATACTTTAGGCACCTTTTCACTATATCCCTTCTGTGACAATCGAAATTATTTCTTTCGATTCCAAATACAAAAGAGGCTTCCCTAAGATCTTTCATCTCAAATTTCTTCGAGAGAAAATTCTTGGTGTTAGTGCAACATATCCTTATCGAAAATTATTTCTTTCGATTCCAAATACAAAAGAAGATGCATTTGCTCCCACTAAACTTGTGATACACACAACCATCAATAGCATTCTTTCTGAATCCAAATGAAAGAACTACTTCATAAAATTTGTGGTACCATTAACGAGAGTCTTAATTGAGGTTGTTGAGATTGACTTTAAATGATATCATCCGCATGAGATTGAATGTTTACAACAATATTATCTTGAGGTTCTTAATATGTTTCTTCTTCAATGATAGTAATTGATGCCTGATCATCAGAAGCAGTAGTAGGTGTCTACACAGACTCCTCATCAAAAGTAATGTTCCTTAACACATTCTTCCCCCCAAAATCAACATCCTCAAGGAATACTATATTTCTCGTCCCAAAAATTAGTTCCTTTTGTCGGATCATAAAATTTAAAAACCCCTAAATTTTTCTATAAGACCAAAGTGAGAATATATGCTACAGTCATTAATGTCTCTCCCTTAAGCGAATGTGACAAGGAAGATGATAAATCATACTCCATCACATATCTTTAAGAGTTTTATTTCGTCTTTTAGCTACACCACTCATGCTAGGAGATCGTGGCATGGTGTACAAAAGGACGATCCCACACTCTTCCAAATAGAAGGCAAAAGGTCTTTGACATTGTTCACCTGAGAAGTCATTTCTATCGTAGTATTCGCCACTACGGTCAGATTTGACTTTCTTAATGCCTTTGTTAAGTTGGAGCTCAACATCAGCCCTTAATATTTTGAACTTGTCTAAAGCCTCAGACTTTTAATAAATTAAATGTAGGTGCCCAAAACAAGAATATTCGTTTGTGAATGATATAAAATATTGTTGATCATTCCAAGAAACCGAAGTGAATGAACTACAAATGTCCGTATATATCAATTCTAAAATGTATAGTTCTATTGGCACCTAATTTCTTAAGTTTGGTATGCTTTCCTTCGATACATTAAACACACAAATCAAGTCGTGAAAAGATAAGTGTATTCAATACAACATATGACACAAGTCTCACAATCCTTTATTTTGAGATATAACCAAAACACTTGTGTCATAAATTAACCAAATTCTAATTATTTAATTTGCTTAGTCCCTTTTGATTCAACATGTAAAGCTTCTGAATATGAAGTAATATAATTGAGCATACAAAGATTGTTACATGCACTTAAGGAAATAGTGCCCATAATACTAGAATTATTTGAAGGAAGAACTTTACTATTTCTGAATGAACAAGAGAAGCCAAATTTGTCCAAAGCAGAAATAGAAACTAAATTTTGTCTAAAAGACAGTACAATAAAGTATCCTTCAAAGACATAATAATTCCAGTCTTTAATAACAATCTACAATGCCCAATAGTCTCTACTTCCACTGATTTGTCATGTCCCACATAGATGTATCTTACACCATCAATTGACTTTCGGTAGCTCAGCTTTGCACTGATAACCTTATGTGAGTAGTAGCACCAGAATCTACCCACTAAATATCATTAGGGACTAAATCCAAATTAACTTTAGACCAGACCAAAACAAGAATTGTAACTTCCTTCGCACGCCATGCGTGATATTTACAATTTCTCTTTCTATATCCATGTTTACCACAAAAGAGACAACTATCATTATCTTTATGTTGTTTCTTTTGTGATGAACATTTATCCATAGTAGCATCCTCAATACACTCTCTTAATGCCCTTTTACTTTATTTCTTGAGATACTGACCAGATGTGCAACACCAAATGCACAAGCAAGTCTTTAAAATTCAAGCTTCAGTGAAGCAACATGAGACATTTGCATAATGTGTTGCCTCATGTTTCCCTTGCCCTTATACTTTATTGAGATCAAGCATGCTTGTCTCAGCCTTAATGTTTTTCGCAAAACGTACCTTAATTTTGGCAAGGTATTCACTGGCCTTAATGATATACTTAGATGCATTGCCTCGAAAGGCTTTTGGGATGCTACACCTAAAGATCAGTAGACTTACACGATTCGAGTATCCCTACTTCTCGTAGTTTCTCCTTTGATAAGAAGTACTATCGTCCGTAGGAGAAGTAGGTTGCTCAATCCTTAGTGTGTAATTCAGATCCATGCAACCCAGAGCAATCAAAATATAATATTTCCAATCCTTAAAATTTGACCCATTCAACACTAACATATTGTTCATGTTGGAAGAAACTGCAGAAGCAGACATCATAATTGAATAGAAAACAAAACCAAATTAATTGTCATGCTCACATCAAAAAATTCAAATAAAATGGTAACATCTCGAGGTACCGGCACAACATTCATATCAAGTCTTTGGACATTAATACGAACTTGTAAGTGACAACCTCTTTGTAGTGATCAAACACTGACAATAAGATCATGTCAAACAATGTCCACCTTTGGGCATCACAGTTACTTACACGAGTCACTGGGTTCGCATAACTGGATAAGTGTCACCCATTTATCACCACGGGTATATGTGTATCTCGTGCCAAATATTAATCTTCCTTTGGGCCGACTAATATCCGCATTAAAATACACACACACTTCACCGTCCTAATATTCTCAATAAAGAAGTCTAGACAAGAGAGGTTACTTTGGCAACGTCATGTTTCGACTAATCTATTTTAAATATTAGTCAAACATTACGAGGTTCCGAGCACAACATCCACATCAAGTCGTTGATAACTTTCCGGAATACTGTGGCTAGCCAACGAGTCACTGGGTTCGCATACCTCGTGAACCCAGCAAGTCGCCGAATCCTGACGGCCAGTCCAATAACTCCCCAGCAAATCGCAAATTACTGACTCCTAATGGGATTCCATATGACTTTTCCAAATCTGATTTTCATCAAAATCGACAAAATCCAAATTTTGATGTTTCCGAAGAACGAAACCATCACACATAAACAACCAAAAGCAACATCTAAACAACCAAACAAATCCATAAAATACAAATACTCAAGTTATCAACATGAAATCCTAACCACCGAACAAGGATATAAAATTTGCAAATTATCAACATAACACATAATCATGTTATAATCAACATGTATACGTAAACATAAATTCTCAACTCATCCAAAAAAATGCTGTTGACCACCATCAAAAGCAAGACAAACATGGATGAATTCTCAATTCATTCACCCAAAAGCCTCGTAAGTTCATCATAGAGAAACTAAGAATTGAGAAATTATATTAACAAGTAGTTTGACTTAATTTGTGTGCACAAAACCAATTTATAAACCAAACTTATGCATCACCATATAAACTACAATTATGGAATCCAACAAAAAAAACAAAACAATACCGTATCATTTTGTATGCATAAAAGACATACAAACTCAATTCTAAATCATACAGGTTATCGGCAACTTATTTCAATTCAAAAGAATTATCAACCCTAAATAAAAGCGGCGGCTGTAACAAGTAATTTATCAACACGAATTGCAGAAGAAAGTCTCAATAATGAACCATGATTCTTCACATCAGTTAAGAATTACTCCAATTCTCAATTCATGAAATACATCGGTATATATGCACAAATATTTAACCAAAACAACGAAGTAAATCCACAAAATATAAACCCTAAAAATTTGTGAATTCATCCAAATTGAGCAAGAACAAAATCCCCTAATTCTCCTTTTTCCAATTCTCAGATAATCATCAATAGAGTGGTTGTGAATCTGATACCACTTGTTGGAATAATTGAATGAACAATTACATAAAGCTCTCAATGATGATTAACCGAGAACGACGGAGAAGGAGCACAAACTGCAGAGCGGAAGCGTACCTTGATCCATCTAGAATTGAATGGTGGAATAACTTTGCAGCAGCTAGGGATCTTCCAAACGATCAGAGACATTCTTTGCAATAGTGCCGATAAAATACAGAGATATTGAATGTTCTTCTGACGTCTGTGGAACATAACCATATCTTATATTTATATAAATATAAGACCCTTTATTTTCTATTCGGTCCCTCATCAAATAGAAAATCACTTTTTGGTATCTACACTTATTTCCATAACAATTAAATACACTTTAGCCCAAACTTTAATCTTTATTGGATCATTTTAATTGGACAACTGAAAGATATTCATACATATTAAATTAGTCATGTGGAAGCCCAAATTCCTAACAGTTTCTGCTGCAGGTAAGTCTCCTCCCCTTTTTCCCCAAATTTAAACTTTTATAGAAAAAATTCTAATTGATCGATTTCAAACATAGTTTTCTAGAACTGGGATTGAAAAGATTAAAACTTTAATCCAAGGAAGTGAATATGAGCGTTCAATTTGTTCCCATGCTCATGATGAAACTACCGTGAATGAGTATGTCGCGGAGTAAAACATGGAAGATTTCATAAATAACAGACGGTATACTTTCATTGGTACGAAGAAAGCTTGCTAACAACATGAGTTGAAATCACAGCTCTCTCGTTTCTCCTTCGAACTGTGGTATCGAGAAATTGTGCTTTGGAATCAATACATAGCGATTAGTTCACTGAATTCAATTGAAGGGATATACCTTTTGTTGGATAGGACAATTTGCAATTGCAGGAAGTTTCTTGAAGAATTAATGGAAGACGTGAATGTATAAAATCTGCGTTGAGAGTTGGAAAACTTTGAGTAAGGCTTGGGCTGCAAATTAAAGAAAGAATTTATTTTGGCTCCTCAAATGACTTCAGATCATAAAACTAATTGGGCTTGGAGAATAATTGTTTAGCCCAAACAAAAATCTATTTCCCATCGTCTATATCGCATATCTCATTCCTTCGGTTTCCATTCGCATCTTTTTTGTTGGTTGTAAATCAAGTCCCTCAAACGTATAAAGAACTTGGGTTTAAAAGAACAAACGACGTCTTCGAGAACAAATACAAGGTTAAAAGTTGGGGTGTCACAGATGAGGCCCGTTTCATGCATGTGTTTTATAGCGAAACCGCACTGAAATCAGCGAACTAACAACCCTTTTTAGCCATGTGTGTGTAGATTTCGCCGGAAACCAAAGATCACATCATTCCAGAAGGCAAAAGCAAAAGTTGGGAAAAGAGGAGAAAAGGGGCGGCTTTTGAACTGATCAAGTCATTATTCAACCGGAGCCAGCCAACCCTTGTGCTGGAGAGAAGACTTTGAACTCCATTCTAAAGTGTGAAGGGCAGAAGCGTCTTTCTAGGGGGATGGTACCCTAGGGATCAGACCCCTACGCCTCCTTATATAAAGGAGTCTTGCATACTAAGAGAAGGGAGTTCCCCCATTTTCATTTCTTGCTTAGTAGTTTAGGGGGGTTCTCTTTAGAGTAGGTAGGATTTCTAGCTCTCTTCCATAGCTGGAATCAAAGTTCTCTTCAATTCCTTGCTTTTCAATCTCATGCACACACTTGGTTCCGCTTAGATGGCTGGTAGTTAGCTGGTTGCCCTTGTTGTTTCTCGCACATTTCTGTTCCAGTCTATAATTGCACTCCGAGAAGGGGTGATGAAACAATTTCCTGCTTTCCTAGCTTAGTTCTGTTTTATTTTCATGTAATTGACTCTCTTTCCTGTTCTGTTCTAGTTTAATCTAGTTTCTGTTTCGTTTTCCTTGCTTCGTGCTTGTTTTCCGTTTTAATGTTTTAGATCTGTTTTCGCTTTTATGTTTTATGTGAAGTCTTAGCTTAGGTTTGTTGTTTTCTGTTTGAGTCCTTATTTTCTGTTCAGATCTAGGTGTTTTCTTTTTGTTTCTGCATGCTTTAGCCGTAGTACTTCTTTTTACGTTGTCGTAGCTTAGATGGTAGGAGTAATTTTAAGTTTTGTGTGTTTTCTTTGTTTCGTCTTGTTCAGCTTTTCAGATCTGTTGCTGCTCTGTTTTCTTTACGCTGATCTGTTGAGGAATACGATTCTGTTAAAGTTGTTTCGCTTTTCATACCTTTTTGCAGGGCCTAACAACCTTGTTTATTCTGTTTGTCTTTTTATAGTAATTTTTTAAAGTTGATCAGTTAGGCAGTTTAGTTGTCAGCTTAGTTAGTTCTCTTCTTTTCCAAACCTGTAGTTAAAACTTAACCCATCCCAAACTAAAGCGTGGCAGCAACCAAGCCCCAAGCCGTATCACACAAACATATCACACCGCCTCATCTTGTGGGATCGATCCTTACTTCCCTATGCTAATTAGTTAGTATTAGTGGGTTAAGGTTTTTGTTCGATCGCCCTCCTGTTAGCCCTTTCCTTCTCCTCACTCGAGTCAGAGCCACTCAACTTGATCAGCCTGAGCTTTTACCTAATCCACTAACCAACATTTTGCAGGTAAACAGATAGAAATAGGCTGGCCTGATCAGGTCGATTGCCCAACTTGAGCAGTTCACGACGACACACACTAACTTTAAAGAGAGAGAAGGGAGCGCGCCAAAAAGGAAGGACCGAACAATATACTGGAAGCAGTCACAACAATCCACTGAAATCTCACTAGAGTCCGGAAGCTACTCAGTGACCCGCTGAATAAGAATCATCTGTGTGCCGAGATTTCACTGCCCATGCCAGATTGCAGCCCAGCCCTGCCAAGGCTGCCCAATAGTGCCTTTCGTGCCATGCGACGCCTTAAGGTATCTTTATTGCTTTCATAGTATCCAACATTACTACTGCCTTTTAAAACTTATTATTAATATATTTTTAAAAAGTTTGGGAAGATGAAGTGGTGGACCGTGAAATTAGGAGTTTTAATTGTTTTTAGTTGTTTTTGTTATAGTAAACTCGAAAAAAATGAATTTTCAAATGATTAATATAAAGAACATAGAAAAACACTTGCTTAGGGACGTCCAACCGAGTTGACTATGATAAAAAGTTCTTCCATATTTAATTGAGTTTAACTTATTTAGTGAATTGAAAAGTTTTGTATAAAGGTGCATAAATAGTGAATTACTTGATACCTACGGAACCCAAAATCCTAACACTCGATCTTGCCTCGTTTCCCATTTATGTAGGGTAGGGGGTACCTGATACCCGGGTATTGGGCCGAGTAGGAAATTACCCGATACCTGCCACCCGTTTCGACACCCCTACTCTCTCCCTTTCTCTTTCTTTTCTTTTTCTTTTTCGCCAAACAAGAGATAGCTTCGGTTTTCTTCACGACGGGATGTCCCAACAATATTTGATCGTCCCGAAATTTTAACCGAAGTTAGACAACTCATAAGAATCATTCTTACCTTAGGAGATCAAATTTTAACGGTTCGATCTTCCGTTATTAAGTTTTTAAGTGGTTGTTGTTTTAACAGTAGCAACGTCAGTTTTCTACATGATCGGATGTTCATACGTTGTCAGTGTTAGGTTTGGTATACTGAAAAGCATGTTTCGAGCAAGTTTCGCGCGAATAGAATCTTGCTTGTATACGTAAAACTCTACAATCCACTTTTAACCCGATTCAGTATTATTCGAGCAGTCTCGCACGAATAGAATCACTATTATTATTACATTGTGTTTGCTTGTGCATTTATAAGATGTTTTACAAACATTTAAATGCATAAGAAGTAAACAAAGTCTAAGTCTTTTGCTTAGTAGACCGGTTGTGGGCGTCGTCCACTTTAAGGTAACACGGTCAGATCTATGCAATGCTTTGCAAAAGAAAAGAAGAATTTCACAACCTAGATAGGCTTTGGCTACCTATCGTGAAAGGTTGCAATGTCAGTCCGCATATTTCTAAGCCTTACTGAAATAAGATGACATTGGTGTGGTATAGCACTGAACGGATCTAACAACAAGACGTGTCTTTATGCTATCTACTGAAAGACTAGGTCTTGATAAAATATTATTTCTTAATCTACATATGTTAGTATTGAGCATACGGTATTGATTATGCACTACTTTGACTTATCAAATGGTGCGGGGTTTTCGCAACCCAATAATCCTGATATATTGGGTAGTGGTGATTAATATCTAGCGGTGCTAGGATTGCTATTATGTTGAATCGTGCGCGAGGTGAGTCTCGTTTGATAATGTCCTCAAGAGGAGCTCGAACAAGGTTTTATTATTCGGAAAACTGGTCAGTTGGAGTTTTATTACTCTATGAATAATAAATAAGTGTTTCTTGCTAAGTCCACTCTTGGAATTAATAAGATGTTAATTAATTAAGTCCATAGCAGACATTAATTAATTAATGGACATTTATATCTTAAGCGCGGGAAATAAATAATAAATAACGGAAACCCGGATTACTTGTAATTTCGGATTTGGATGGGGAGAGTTCAATATTACTTCTGTAGTGGCTGCTCGTAATATTCCAATATAAGCTTGTATTAAATTGTGGGTTCAATTTAATTAGTAAAAAGCTAATTGGGGGAGCCCATATCCAAAACCTTCCATAGATCCCTGTCTGGGCCCAAAAGGAACTTAATATAAATAGGAGAATAAAGGAGACAGAATAAACACAATTTTTATTCTCAAAATTTTCGAAATTTTCGAACTCTCCAGCTGTGGAGGATTTCGAATTCTTCACCTTTTCCCAAAAGGATTTCTTCTGTCTTCTTTATTTAAGTCCTAGTATTTTGATAAGATCAGCCCACCCTGATATCGAGATACAGTTCGGGAACCAGAGAGAAGATCCGTGGTCTAGTATTGAAGATCATCACGTGGAGAAGGCGCGAGCAATCGTCGATTCTTTGGAGAATCAAATCGGTAACTCTAAACCGTAGAAATCATGTTTAGGATTTATTTTCTATGAGCATGAATTATTTGCGTTCTAGCATGCAATTATCTGTTTAACATGTGAATTGATTAATCGCATAATCGGTCAAATAGATCCGTATCTGATTTATTTGTTTTGTACAAGTCTTCCGTTGTGCAAGGGGCACCAAACCCCATCAATTGGTATCAGAGCCAATTTTTGGCTCTGATTATGTGGATTAATTTCATGTTATGTGAATTGCATGATGTTAGATTTTTTTCGTTGCTTGTTATATGTTTATAATATGCATAGTTCGAAACCCTAGAACAAGAAGATGTGGCGTTTTATAATGCGACGGGAATTTGAATGTTTCAAATTTAATTGCGCATTTTTTTTATTTCTCATGTGTGATGATTATTTAGATTCATAATCTTGTAATTCGTTACATTCTTTTAACAATTTGATATTGTAATCATTGTTTTCTTGTAATGATTACATGGGATTCATCTTGTATTAAAAATTGGAATGTGAGAATCACGCCATGAAGGCTACTCGCGTTGTATCACGGGGCAAATTTCGTTTGCGGAACACCAGCGTAGTACAGACGGACAGCAACGTGGAGGCTAGGTGTCTTCGAGCAGCAGTGCTGGCGAGGCACGGGCTGCCGGAATTTGCGATGGCGGCGGCTGTCTTTGATGGCTGTTCATGGTCCAGAATTCGGCTGGGCTTGTTGCGGTGAGAACGTCGCTGATGCAGCGACTACACCGAGGCAGAGCCAGCAGCCGTGGCAAGGACGACGCAGCAGCGCTGGAGACGGGGCAGCAGCGACAGCAGCTCCGGAGGAGCGACGTCGACGCAGCAGCGTCGGAGACGTCAGGCTCGGCGAGCTCGCGAGACGAGTGTGGGAGCCCAGCAGCGGCTGCGGTTCAGTGGGAGTACGATGACGCAAGATTAGGGTTTCCCTATGCGTGATGTCGTTTTGTCTCGTCTCACGACTTCGCTTTCCAAATTTTGATTAGGATTTCCAAATCCTTGGATTCAATTTCGGAAAGAATTCAAGATTAATTTAGAATTAAGATTTGAATATATATCTAGTGGATTTTATATATTATATAAAATTTGATTTTGTATTAAATCATGGATTATTTATAGATTGTATCCTTATTTTATGGATTTGTAGGGATTTAATTCCTAGACAAAAATCCTAGTTAAATTAGGATAATGACAATCTAATATTTATCTATATCCTATGGATTAATGTGGATTTATCCCTAGAGAAATCTTAGTTGGATTTAGATAATGATTATATTATTTTATTCTTATCTTATGAGTTTATATGAACTTATTCAT
>NC_062970.1:21222316-21252316 GCF_023119035.1 Salvia hispanica
GAAAAGGAGTGGAAATCGAAATCTCCTTCAGCTGAGAGGGGTGATTTTTGAAAATTTCAATGTATGAAAATGTGTTATTTCTGTCTCCTTTATTCTCCTATTTATATTAAGTTCCTTTTGGGCCCAGACAGGGATCTATGGAAGGTTTTGGATATGGGCTCATCCAATTTACTTTTTACTAATTAAATTGAACCCACAATTTAATATAAGTTATAATTGGAATATTACGAGCAGCCACTACAGAAGTAATATTGAACTCTCCCCATCCAAATCCAAAATTACAAGTAATCCGGGTTTTCGTTTAACTTTCATTTCTCGCGCTTAAGATTAAAATGTCCATTAATTGATTAATGTCTGCTATTGACTTAATTAATTAACTTCTTATTAATTATAAGAGTGGACTTAGCATGAAACACTTATTTATTATTCATAGAGTAATCAAACTCCAACTAGCTAGGTTCCGAATAATAAATCCTTGTTTCGCGCTCCTCTTGAGGACATTATCAAACGAGACTCACCTCGCGCACGATTCAATATAATAGCAATCCTAGCACCGCTAGATATTGATCACCACTACCCAATATATCAGGATAATTGGGTTACGAAAAACCCGCACCATTTGATAAGTCAAAGTAATGCATAATCAATACCGTATGCTCAATGCTAACCTACATTGATTACGAAACAAATATTATCAAGACCTCGCCTTTCAATAGATAGCCCAAGGACAAGTCTTGCTGTTAGATCCGTTCAGTGCTATACCACACCAATGTCATCTTATTTCAGTAAGGCTTAGAAATATGCGGACTGACATTGCAACCTTTTTTGATGGATAGTCAAATTCCATCTAGGTTGTGAAATTCATCTTTTTCTTTGTTTAGAACTGACCGTGTTACCTTAAAGTGGACGACGCCCACAACCGGTCTACTAAGACAAAGACTTAGACTTTGTTAAATTAACTTATACAATTAAACATGCATTAACATCCATTAAATGTAAAACATAACAACATTATGACAAAAAATAATCTGTTTTATTCATTGGAAAATAAAATAAGAGTTTTACAGTATTCAATCACTCGAAACGTGATTTCTAGTATACAAACTCTAACAGTGTGTCTCCGTAGGTAGAGGGTTCTTTTTAGAATCCTCCTCTTGCTCATGTTCACCATCTGATTTCTCCTCCATACTGGCCGGTAGTAAAGCCCTTGCGGATCCCGCTAGTTCCGACTTCTGACAGAATTCCGTAATTGCTCCTTCGATCTCCTCGTCAGTTAACCCTCGGCTACTGATTAGATCACACCATGCAGTTGCTTCCACATCAGCCTGGGCATACATCCAAGGCTTGGAGTTTTTCCTGCAATAATTCGGTCTCAAGAAATTCTTGGACTAAGGGGTCAATGACATCAACATAGCATAGATTTTCAGAATCTATTGGCTTTTTCATGGCTTCATTGATGTCAAAAACAAATTTCTCACCATTAAAGTCAATGCAGATTGTCCCCTCAGCCATATCTACAATTGACTTTGTTGTTCTTAAAAATGGTCTTCCTAACAATATCCCGCTAGACTCCCTAGCTTCTGGTTCACTCATTTTAATTACATAAAAATCAGTCGGATAAGTAAAGTCTTGTATCCTGACCAACACATTTTCTAACACACCCTCAGGATTTATACATGACCTATCAGCCAGTTGGATCAACACCCTAGTATTTGACAACTTTACCCCCTTCAACCGATTATAAATGGATAACGGCATAACATTGATAGATGCTCCTAAATCACACATTGCATGCTCGATTTTTACATCTCCAATTGTTATGGGTAAAGTAAACATACCTGGGTCGGCTCTCTTGGGTGGTAGTTTCTCCTGCACAATAGCTGATGCTATCCCTTCCACCATGATTTTTCCATCCTCCTTTCCGGCCTTTATAAACTTCCCCAGAGGGGGCAGTCTCACGGCTTGGAGGAATGGTATGGTGACATCCATCTTTCCGAAGATCGACATGAAATCCATAGGGTTTTCTTTCTTCCTCTTCGTAACAAACCGATATGGAAACGGTTTTTCCCCTTTAGCCTCTTCAGTTAGCCCTTGTGGACTTTCCTTTGGTGCCTCCTGGGTTTGAGGTCCCGATGTGGGTATTGTTCCTTCAGGTTGCTCGTTTCTAGGTTGTGTTTCTCCCTCCTTTCCTTCCTCAGTAGGCTTCTCGTTCAGAAAAAACGGATCCTCCATCTGAGGCAGAGGCCTCTTGAGCTCTTCCGCTGAGACGGTGTCGCTCAGCACCCTTGCTCTACTAGATTCCCCAATAGGGTTCTTGAGTTGAGGTCCATTATAGGCTGTTCCGGACCGCAGTGTAATCTTACTCACATTTGCCTTTTCAGGTACATGGACTGTAGATGGGAGTTTCTCTGAGTTCCCTTTCATTTCGCCCACCGAGTTAGCGAGCTGGGCCAACTGCCTGTTCATCGTATCCATATTTGCCCTATGCTCCTTCTGGGCACTTTGCATTCCTTGCATTGTTTCATTACTGGACTGCAAGTCGCTCTTAATGCTCTGCTGCGAAGCAAGCATCTCTCCCATCATGTCCTCCATAGACCTCCTCGACCTGTTTGGGTGATGGAATTGGTTCGAGCCCTGGTGCTGGTAATCTTGGGGTGGTGGGTTTATTTGGTAGCCCGAGAAATTTTGTTGGTTTTGGTTTTGTGGGTACTGGTTATACTTGGGCAGGAGGGTTGTGCTTGGTCGTGGTTGTCTTGGTACTAATTTTGGTTTTGGTTGTGGGTTTGTTATGTTGAGGCCCTTGGTTATATTGGTTCTGGTTTTGGCTCGGTTCGGGTTCTGGTAGTTCCGCTGATGGGGTGGCACATAGGCGGGGTTCGGGTTCGGTTTTGAGGGTTTTGGTTCGAGGTTGTTGGTTCTTTCACTGCTTGATTAGGCTAGTGGTCGGGGTTCGTTGGGCCACGGTTGAAATTTTGATTCTGACCCTGATTTTGGTTCTGATTCTGATTTCCATCTCCCCATCGGAAGTTTTGGTGGTCCCTCCACGGTGCATCCCTCTGCTTTCCCGGAATCCAATTGCCATTAGAATTGTAGTATCCTGTGGTATTTGCTTGCTCCACATCTGGCGAGTTGTCCGGCTGATCATATGGTAGTTCTGGGGCCTCTTTTCCTCCAGTCGGAGAAGGTGGTGGAGTGTTCTGCTTGATTGCAGTCAGCAATTCCTTCTTTAATTCCTCCATCTTCAAATCCATCCTTTCCTCCTGGTCAGTAGCCGAAGCACTTGCTACCCTTTCTCTGCTGTACCCATCCCTTGCGTTGTCGTACGTCTTTTTCGCATTCAACGGCTTGCGTAAAACCTTCTTGGCTTCACTGACTCTCAACTGTGTGAAATCGCCTCCGGATGATGAATTCGCCAGATCCTTTGTTTCTTTGTTCATCCCCTCATAAAAGGTGTGGTGCACCTCTATCTCCTTCATGCGATGGTTGGGGCATGACTCCAGAAGACTCATGTACTTCTCCCAGTACTCACTCAGGGTCTCATCGTATTCTTGCCTTATACATGATATCTTCCTCTTCAATGCACTTGTCTTTGAAGACGGGAAGAACTCAGCTAGGAAAGCTGACTTGAAATCGGCCCATGTATTGATGGAGTCGGCTGGCAGGTGCATGAACTAGGTGTTGGCCTCTCCCTTTAGGACAAAAGTTCGGGCTTTCAGTCTGTAATCATCCTCGCTTGCTCCTGCTGGCCGCCTCTGCGCCTTACAGATTTTGCAGAACTCATTTAAGAATTTGTAGGGTCCCTCATAACTCTTCCCACAGTACGTTGGCAGGATTGCAATAACGTGGGGTTTCACCTCACAGGCGGTCTGGCCTGGGGTGACCACTATGGCTTGTGAGGTATCTCCATCAGCATGTGCAGTAAGCGTTGCGACCTCGGGATCATCCTCACCTTGGTCAGCCATTGTCACTAGTGTTCTTACTGGTTGGAGTGGAAGCTCCGGGAGTTGGTACTCTAGATGTTCTTTCTCCTCGTCGCTACTCGTGCCTAGGTCGGACAGTGCTGTCGACAGGCCATATCGAGTGGTAACGAGTATCGTTCCTCGGGGAAGTATCCTTGGTCTCCACTGGCTAGGAGTCGAGCAACTTCTTGTAAGCTGAAAATAAAATGAAAAAAAATTATAAACAGTATGTACACCAAAAAGATCACACACAATAACGGGTATGAACGCCATCCATCCCCGGCAATGGTGCCATTTTGAAAGGGTGCAGGTTTCGGTCGAGTGTGTAACTGCAAGAGTGTATCCAACTGATCAGGATAATATTCCCGACCTAGCTGAGTCGTTGGCACGACAACCGGAACCTGGTTTCAAACAAGTTTCCTCAACCCACTTCTACTGATTAGTATAATGGAGGTAAGGGTCGAATCCCACAAGGATGGACACATTCGGATAACTGTGGTGACATTCCTGGGTGTTTTTGGTTAGCTACCACGCTTGGGTTGAGACTTTACCTAGGCAAGAAATAAAGATGGTACTCTACTGACTAGTAGGCATGAAAATAACAGGCATGTGGTTGTGTTCGTGAAAATAGGGGACAAGGTATCTCAGAGGTATGTGAAAAGTAGACAGTTACTAAAAGAGGAAATTTAGACAACAAGGTATATCTGGTGGCTGGTTAGCTTTCTGACAGGTCTGGAAGGTACAACTGCAAAGTGGGGGACAAAAGCAAAAGTAACTTAAAAAGTAAAAGTGGTCCAAGGCTAAAGTTGATTTTGATGTTTTCTTCTTCACCAAGCATTAACTGAAATCATATGAACACAAACTCCATGACTAAACTGAGATTCATAATTTCAAACTCAAGATCCATCGATTAAAATGCTTAAACTTAAGATGAACGGCAGTTTACCTCTACTGACTAACATGCAAGGTGATGATTACAATGCAGAACAAAAGACTCATGCACGAAAACTCAGACTGAAACATAACTACAACCTTAGATCAACAACTCCAGATAAGAAAACACTTAGAAATTAAAAGCAACGACTAGATCTAACTTTCCTAGGCAGAATGAAGCAAACTCGAACCAAAGCGACATACGAAATAGAAACTTCATAACTTAATCATTTGGATCTTTACAAAGTACTTCAAAAGGCAACAACGATAAATGTTGCAACGAATCCAACGATGAAGACAAGTAAAGATTAAACTAGAAAGCAAAATAACGATTGTTTTGCCACTCCGGGCGATGATACTGTTATACTACTACGTCAAGTGACCATAGCTGTGGCGAGGAACGAGAGATTGGATAATGCTAAAAGACTGATCTTCTAGAGAGAATTCTACTAAGTGTGTATGAGAACCGAGAGTTTTCAAACTCCGATCCGAACTCTCCTTCTTTCTTTCTCCAAGTGGCTTCTTTTATATGGAGGTTTGCCCTTGCTTTTAGGGTAGACTTCCTTCACGATTTGACTTTTCTGCCCTTGTTAATGATCATCCCAGCTATCCTTCTTCTCTAACTCGAGCCTTTTCTCTGGCATGCATCCTGATCAGTATTGCACCCTTCTAGCGCTATTTTCACTTGCGTCATCTGAATTGTCTCCTACTGACTTGGATCCCTTAATCCTGCACACTTGAGCAACTGTTTTGCAGATAATACATGCATTTCACGACAATTTTGTGCGTTCACAACGATTAAATTGAAAACAGAGAACGGATGAATGCAGCACAAACTAGAGATCAAATAAATGATATAAGAGAATTCTAGGGATGTGCGTTCAGAACTATGGTTATATAAATTCCTCCTACAATACATTAGCATAGTGTATACTTCGTAGGACGAGTCACATAAGTTCTGCCCATGCGGTACAAGCTTAGATTACTAACACTAGGGTTGTCAATCCTAGATACGCAACTCCTAGAAGCTCCTAAGACCCTTGTAAAGTCCCCATTCTCAATTAATAGTGCTGTTTTATGGGAAGCTAATTGTAGTGTCTATTAAGTGGATCTAACTCGCCAACCTCCTCTCACGATTATATAGCAAGTTATAGCAAATCAGCATCGAATGTGTCACTCAAACATGCAGTATTACGGAACAACTTAAGGAAGAAACGAAGTATAAACAAAACGGATATTAAATAGAAAACGAAATTGTATAAACCAAAAGAATGTTACTAACACATCCCTAGAATCCTATGAATTTAGTTACACATGATAGAATAATCTAAAAACATAGTTTGAAGAGAAAACAATGTACATATAAGAACAAAAGTGATAAAACCCAAAAGGTAGAATCCTGTAGCCTTGATCTTTTTTTGACTTCATCTTCAACCTGTTGCACAATGATGACTCTCAAGTATTTTCGCTTTAGAATTGTGAGGTAAAGAGTAGTTGTCTATGAATGAAGAGGTTTAAGGGGGTATATATATGGAGTAAGTTGAATCCTATGGAAGAAAGGAAATGATTGGATAATCTTGGTAAAACCTGGAGAAAATCTAATTTAATTCATGCACCTACTTCTCGCAGCGGACCGCTACACCTTGCCAGCAGTCGCTGTGGATTGTCCGAAGCCTCTGGGCGTCTTCAGACTTTTCAGCACAACTTTCCGGAGCAGACCGCTTCAAGCGCAGCGGTGCTATGGTCCAGCGGTCGATGCGACACACGCAGCGGACCACTGGCTGTCTTTGAACGCGCCAGAATTCCATCTTCGACTTTTTCCTATCTTTTTGGCTCACATATGCACAATTCTCACAAAACATGTCAAAATACCAAAATAGATAAAAATATACATGGCTTAGACACTAAAAACAAACCAAATAAGGGTCCTAAAATAGTGCAAAATCCGAGCGTATCAACTCCCCCAAACTTACATTTTTGTTTGTCCTCGAACAAAAAAATAAAGACACAAATATAGACGCACGGAATGCACAAGGATTGACGTCATCATTGCCTCAAAAGATGAAAGAGCAGATTAAACATGAATTAACGCAATCAAATCAAGCAAGGCTTATTAGTGCACTCGTGGAACACCTTGAATTCAAGCACTCACACGTGGCAAACTTCCAAAGATGGGAAGTGTTCTTTCTCTCACTCTCAAAGTGTATATAGGCTAAGTGTATAGGCACTCAAATCGTGCATCATGCAAAATTTACCATAGGTTTGCTCAAAGTCTAATACCTCATCTACTAGATGTAATTAAGCATCAAAAGTCCGAAAGGTCTTTATTTTTTGTTGTAATGTAGGCTCTTTGGTAGGTGAGGAATATTTGGCTAAAAAGTGACTAAACCCAATCATAGCAAAAGTGATCAATTTCTACCACATCAAACTTAGCACTTAACCAATAATTCAAAACTCTAGACTTTGTCTATATTTCTTCTCACTTCCCAAATTCCATTGATTTTTTCTTTTTGTTATTTTTTTTTCTTTTCTTTTTCACAACCTTTCTTTTCTCCTTTTCTTCCTAGATCAAGCACATACTTTTTAATTTTTCACTATTTCACAACTTGTACTTTTCTCTACATTTAAGCTCACTACTTTTTCTCGATATCTCTCCAATTCCTTTACAAAAGATATAAAATTCTATACTAACCCAAGGAATTGTCCCCATTTAATTTGGCTTCCAAAGAAAAAGCTTAAAGTCTCAAAATTAGCTCCAAGGGAAAAATTTGAAATTTTGAGAGGGTCGAAAATTAGGATAAAAAGTAGGCTAGAAAAGATGGCCTAACATCCTCCTAAATCACTAGGGAAAGCGATTAAAGATTGTTTATGCCACTTTGGGCGATGAAACTGCTACTGCTATGAGACAAACTGGCTGGAACGGTGGATGATGACTCTCTGGTGGACGTGTGGACTTCAGGTGACCATGGCTGTAGCGAGGAATGAGAAGAATGTGGATAATGCTGAAGGAACTGATCTTCGAGAGAGAATTCTAACTAAGTGTAGTGGTAGACTTCCTTCGCGAATTGACTTTTTTGCCCTTGTTTATGGTTGATCATCCCAGCTATCATTCTTCTCCATCTCGAGCCTTTTCTCTGGCATGCATCCTGGTCAGTATTGCACCCGTCTAGCGCTCTTTTCACCTGCGTCGTCCGAACCGTCTCCTACTGACTTGGACCCCTTTATCCTGCACACTTAAGCAACTATTTTGCAGATAATACATGTAAATCATGACATACTGACCAGTAACCAAGCCTTAGAATACGACTTATCAAACTGCTCACACTTACCACATGCTTGTCCTCAAGCGTGAAGACAAACAAAAAGAAATAAGTCGAATTCAAGCCTGGTTACTCCCCTGACCGACTCTACCTAAACTAGACACAAGACTCCAGACTTTGAGGCAAAGGAAAAACAAATAATGACACACACACATAAAAAAAACAATTAAAACACATAGAACAGGTTATATTTTCAACCATCCCTCCCCTTGGGATCAGGTGCAATCCGGCCTTAGACAGCCTTGAACTTCCGCCGCCCCCCTTTTCCTTCCCAGTCAGTATATCTGCTTGTCAAGATGACCCAACTCTAAGCCAAACACTGGATTCACTCAGTCACTCATTCTTCACCGGGGATGTTAGGACTATTTTTCTCTCAATGCTGAACCACAAATGTTTCGGACTCAGATCTCACTCGCAGCTCCTGAAGGTCTTTAAGGCTTGTAACAAGGCTATTGGTTTGTAGTGTTTTGGGTGGAGGTTCCTCTATGGTTAAAAAAACAAACTTCTTTATTTTGATGTGGGGGAACTATGTGCATTTGGGCTTCTGGCTGGTGCTTCTCTTGGGCTGGACAATTTCTGATACTAGCCTCTAACTGATCAATGGCTTCTCTGTGGCTTCGCCACCCTTATTCCTTCTTTATCCCCCTTTTTTTGTGGTCAAGTCTTTTTTACCATTTTCTTCGATTTTTTTGTGGCTTTGCCACCCTTATTCCTTCTTATTATATTTTTTTTGGACCTGGAATTT
Source organism: Salvia hispanica (assembly GCF_023119035.1). Lineage (NCBI taxonomy): Eukaryota > Viridiplantae > Streptophyta > Magnoliopsida > Lamiales > Lamiaceae > Salvia > Salvia hispanica. The sequence goes on from NC_062970.1 coordinate 21,231,274, forward strand.
TTCTGGGCCGATTTTCTCCTTTCTCCTTGACTCTCTCTTCTTCAGCTAGTTCTTCTTGTATGTCCTCCTGGCCAGTTGCCTTCTTGCCTTAGCATTTGCACACATAGTCCCATTGGCTGGTGGGCTATTTCAGGGTGTAGATCAGGTTAGAAATTGGGGTTCTAAAGGGTAGGGTTTGCTACACGCGGTCACCTTGCCCTAGACATCACGTGGCAGCCACTCTTCTTTTTTTATATGTTTTTAGTGGAAAGTAGTTCCACTTTAGGCTTCTAACTCACCATTTAAGTGGGCTTTCGTGTCTGACCTAAAGGATGTATTTTTTCCTTTATACTTGCATCATCTATACCGACTAGGAGCTATTGGGGGGGGGGGGTCTAGTTTCCAGCATGGCTTATCCCTCAATTCCCCTCACCGTCAGTTTGAGGCAGTTGAGTTTAAAGCCCATTCACAAAGACACACATAAATCCTAAACACACTAACATGCAGCTGACTCAAATAAAAAAAAAAACACAACATATATATATATATATATATGTCATACTGGCCATTTGCTCCCCCCTCTCTCTTCACAAGTGTCTGCCCCAAATACGGGCTATGAAGTGAAAAATGGGAATGGCTAGTATGACAGACAAACATTTACAACATAACACATACTATATCTAAAAAATTCTCACACTTAGACTATGCAATAGGCTAAATGGGATATTTTTAAATACATACTTAAACTCAACAAAAATAACAAAACATGACCAAACATAATACATAAACATACAAACTCCTCACACTTAGACTATGCAATAGGCTAAGTGTGAGTTAACATGCATATGACAGAAACATATAAACATAAACAAATGCGCAAAAGTAGCAAACCCTTTACTTCTCACACTTAGACTATTGAATAGGCTAAGTGTTGTGAATGGGGTTTGCACACATAAACTACACATATAATCCTACCTATACCACAAAAGTAATAAAAAAATAAAGAAAAACTAAAAATTAAAAAGAAAACTAACTGGTTGGCGGGGTGCCTTGTCGAACGTTCCTCCTGCTTCTCCTTGGGGCAGGGCTCTATGTAGGTGATTCCTCGGGTTCCTCCTCAGCGGGTTTTTTCTTGAAAAAATGATACAAGTGTTCATTTAAAGTCTTGAGCTTGACTTCATCATTCTTGTGGAGGAGGGAAACAAGCACTAAGGTCCTTGAAGGCGCCGATGAGGTAGGTGATGTCCTCCCTCATGGTTTGACGGTCTTCTTGAGCCTCCGTGGCCATTTGGCGAAGCTCGACAAGTTGTTGTCATTGATGGACGTCCTCGAGCCTTTGAGCCTCCCAAAAGTCTGTGTCCGCCACCCGCCAATCGCCTTGGGCCTCCCAACCTTGTTGGTTGAAGTTGTTCACCTGCTGTTGCTCCGCCCAACGATTGTCCCAGGTGTTGGACATGTTTTGCAAATAGGAGAATACCTCTCCTATTTGGGCGAAAGTACCGGCTTGGAACTCCTCTTGTGGATCCGGTCGGCCTCGGCGGCGGTTCCTCCTATTGCGGCGCGTTGGACTTCTATCTCGTCCTCCTCGTACTCTTAATGTCGAGGTGGCGGCGGCGGCAGCGGTGCCCCACTTCCTTGAGCATACAAATGCTCTCCACCATCCATATATTCATCGATGGTGGCGAAGGTGGAATCAACTTCCGGTTCGAAGTTGGGGATGCACAGTGGCATGTTCCGCCTCCTAAACTCCTCGTTAATGGGTTTAGCTTCAATTGCACTCTGGTGGGCGAGGGTGTCGAGCCTCCAATTTGCCTTGTTATCCCACGTGTCAACCTTGGTCAATTGTGGGAGTGGAGTAGGAAAGTGATCCTGCGCCGATTGTAGGAAGAATGCTTGGCCGCTCGAGTCGGTCTTTAAAAGTCCCACCGCGAACAAAACCTCATAGGTGATGAACATCTCACCCATATCCGGAGTGAAGTTCACCGTCGGGATGCCAACATACTCGACAATTGCCGTGATCAACCCACCGCAACAAATAGGGCTCCCGTCCTTCTTGGAGATGCGGTCGACGTAGATGGGGAAGAGGATCCCAAAGTTGATCCCCTTCTTGTTGAGCAAGTTCCAAATCACGTCCATCTCGGTTTGGGAGACACTCCCACCGTCAATCGAAGGACGGGATTGCAGATGGAGGATGACTTTGCATAAGCCGTCACGAAGTCCTCCCCTTCGATTGTCATCGCTCTCCACATGTCGGAGTAGTGATACTCCACCTCCTCGCCGGGGTTGGGGTTGTAGCACTAGAACACCTCGCACAAATCCGCCATCGTGAATGTGTGGTTGTGGTTTCCGAGGTGGAAGTCAATGGACTCGGGGATGCGGGGGTGGCGGTCCTTGTTGACCCTAAGAGTACTAAGAAACTCAAGAGTGAGTCTCCGGTATGATGGCCACCTCCCACGAAACATATGGCTGAGGCCATTCCCCTCACTGACGTCGCACAACGCCCAAAAGTCTTCAATAATCCCCAAAGTGGCGAGGGGAAGATCATGTGGGTACCTCGAAGGCGTAGTCTCTCTAGCCGAGACTTTCTTCCACATCGCCTTATGTGCTTCCAACGGAAGGCTAATCCCATAGCTCTTCGCTTTCTCGGGCTTGCCTCTTGTTGTCATCTTCCTACAAAGAAAAATCCAAGCTCAATAAAAAGAGCACCAAACAAGTGACAAACAAGGGTTTCCCCCAAACTTGCTATCAACCAAATAATAATCCAAAAATAAATCATGTTGTGCAAGCTTGTATCTAGCATGTGTTCTAAGGTGATTCATGAAGACATATAAAACAGTATCAACACCAAAGAACAAACCATAATCCATCCCCCTACGTGAATTAATCCCCCATGCAGAGACGTGTCATCATAATCAACGAAAACCAACAATCTCTATTAACTACACATGTATTGCAATTTATGGAAGTAATAATTGCCTCCCAATGCTATGAACATGATTGCAAAGTATAACAACAAAAATCAAGAGGGAAATTCACTATCAAAAACTCAATTCATCACCCAATTCACAACTATAGCCAATGAAATCATGAAATAATAATATCAAACTCATCCCCCATGCTAAAACAAACTTTTAAACCGAAAAAATCATCAAATAATGCAAAATCCATGGAAGAATTCAAGCAAAAGCTCAGAAATATAAGTTAGGATTCATACCTTGGTTTGAAGCAATTTGAACGATGAAAACTTGAAGATTGAGATGCAATGGATGAATTTGAATGTGGTTGTGTGGAATTGTTAAAGAATTTTGAGTGGGGGTTGTGTGCAAGAGAGAATGGAGAGATGGGGGTTGAAGCAGTTTCGCGTCACTGCCTCTCGCGCAGCGACCGCTGCATATTCTCTCTTGACGGCGGTCTCCTTCGGGCCTCTGTGGCCCACGCAGCGACCGCTCCGGCCGGCCCTAGGGCCCGTCTCTGTTCCTGCACACATGTCAAACTGGTAGCGACCGCTGTGGATTGGCAGCGGTCACTAAGTTTTTGTTTTTTTTTCAAAAATAAAAGAAAATTAAAGGAAATAAAGCAAAAATACGTTGGGTTGCCTCCCAACAAGCGCCTTTGTTTTAGAGTCGTTGGCTCGATTTGAAGTTACCCAACTAACTTGGCGGATCAACGACCCTTATACTAAAAACCGCGAATTGGATCAATTTCGTGCCCATTTTTCTCCACCATTTATACTTTCCCTTCGCGGTAGTAATCACATAGACTTCGGGGTCATGATGTGACGGACCCTTCTTCTTCTTCCCCTTCGGTTTTCCCTGCGGTGTAACTTTAGGGGGGTTAGGCTTGCCCTTTTTCCGGGCTGGAGGTACAATATTAATAACAAATATAGAAGGGTTAGAGCAATCCTCCCCTTCTTTTGACCCTTTAGGATTAGTGGTATCTGTCATCATCACGACTCTGCACTCGTACTCCATCTTGACCCTTTGTGCCTCCTCGTACTTGAACATCTCACTCTTGATTTTGTAGGTAGACTTGTTAGCATTGTCGCTAAGCGTGATTTCCTCCCTACCTACATCAATAAGCGCTTTGCTCATGGCGAGGAAATCTCATCCGAGGATTAGTGGCACATTTTTATCAACCTTCATATCAAGTACAATGAAATCAGCGGAAAAGATGAAATCATCTACTTTTACCAATACATCCTCGATCATGCCCACCGCCTTAATTGCGGAGTTATTGGCCAACTTAATTGCGCTTGCGGAGTTATTGGCCAACTTAATTGCGCAGTCTGCCTTCATAAGTGGCCCGATGTTGAGCTTCTCGTAGTACTTGAGTGGCATGATGTTGATACTAGCTCCAAGATCGCAAAATGCCTTGTCCACTTTTCCTGGGCCAATCGAACACCTGATGATGAACTGGCCGGGATCCCTCTGTTTCACTGCTTTCTCCCGTTGAATTATTTCACTGCAATGAAGAGGCAACTTGAGATCGGCCTTTGTACGCTTCTTCTTTCACATCACAACCTCTATAGGTAGTTTTGCATACCTAGGTATTTCCTGCAATGATTCAACGAGAGATATGTTAATGTGAACTTTGCAGAACATATTTAAGAAGTGCTTAAATTGCTCCTCAAGCTTAAACTTCCTCTTTGGCTGAAACGGAAGCACAATTCCATTATGACGCACGAGAGCATCCTTGGGCGCAGGTGACTTGGACAGACTCCAGTTTGCGCCTCAGAGCTGCTTTCTGCCCCCATTTTCTGCTTCGCGACCCACATTTGTTGATGTCCGCTACTCGCGCTGCTGCCTTCTTGTCTTCCTTGATCTTTTGTCGGACTTGATCTATCTGCGTTTTGATTGAGGTGACGGCAGTTGTAAGAGTGGTAATTCCAGCCTCGAGGTTGTTCAACCTTGCCTCCATGACTCCGATCTTGGTGTCGTTGGTCTTTCTATTTTGCACTAGCACTTCAAGGATTTTCATGATCCTTGCCTCATACTTCTCTTCCTTCTTTGCGGGCTCAACAACTCCACCTTTTCCCACATTAAATCCTGCAGGGGGCTGCAAGAAATTGTTGTTAGAGTACGAAAGGTTAGGGTGAGGACGGTTCCCATTATAATTATTGTAATTACCACCCCCTTGGTTAGGGCGATAATTGTTGTTATTGAATGAACGGTTGGGACCGCCTCCTTGCTGAACGTAGTTGACATCCTCAACGGGAGCGGCTTCAGCATCGGGTTTAGTGATTGCGATTATGGAAGTCGGTGGAACCGGATCTTCTCTCCTTGATGTATCCATTTGATTTACACTTCTTTCACAAGGGAGTTTTCCTCGTCTGTCTCTACTGCTGCAACTCTCATTGACTGATGCCTCTCCTTCGACCACCGCGGGTGTTGGTGGCAAATTCCTCTATCACTGCCATAGCATTTGCCCCGCTTTTCCTTAGGAATCCTCCGTTGGCCCCTGAATCCAACATGGCACAAATTTGCTCGTTAAAGCCATTATATAATATGCGTACCTGATGATCCACAGTAAAACCATGATTAGGGCATTTGCGGAGGAGCCCCTTGAAACGAGCTACGGCCTCAAAAAGAGGCTCATCTGGGCACTGAATGAACTGGAAGATCTCGCTTTTCAGCTTCAATATAGTGCCCGGCGGGTAGTACTTGTTGAGGAAAGTCGCCACTATGTCTTTCCACGTGGATACTTGCTCTGTAGGTAGACACTCAAACCATTCCTTAGCAGAATCTATAAGGGATAAATGAAAGAGGCGTACCCTAATGGCATCGCCGTCGACACCATTCAATTTGAGCGTATTTGCAATCTCCACGAATCTCGATAGGTGGCGGTTGGCATCATCTGTGGCCCTTCCTGAAAAAGGATGCTGCTCAACTCTTTGAATGAGGGGTATGCGCAACTCAAAGTTGTTAGCGTCGACCTGAGGACCCTCGGGAAACGTAAGAACGTTCCCGTGGTTGAACATGTGCATAACAGGGAGTATCTTCTTTTCCTGAGCCTCTCGAGCGAGCTTTTCGTCCATCAAAAGTTTGTGCAACCTCTCCAACTCGGTCATGTTGTTTTCCTCCGCCATTTCTAGTCGTTCCCTTCTTATTTTTCTATGTGTTCTTTCAAGTTCGTGATCGATCGGCTCTAGGTTGTCCTTCCCAGAGCGCGTTCACATAAACTACCTGAAAGAGAGACAATATAAAAAATTAAATTAAAACTAAAAATAAAAAATTGAAAGCAAAAAAAATCCAAAGTAGTAAAATCGTCCTTTGGAAGATATCAATCACAAAGTGATATTATTCCCCGGCAACGGCGCCAAAAACTTGATGCACTATTTATTAGTACTAAAAATACCTGTAAGTATACAGGGTAGATCTAGTATAGCTAAAGGTCAGTACCGTGTTGTCGAACACGGGAAATAAGATCACCAATTGTCTATCTACGACTAAGCCTCTTTTACTATTTGAAGAACCAGACAATTTTGTGAAAACGATTAAATTGAAAACAGAGAAGGATGAATGCAGCACAAACTAGAGATCAAATAAATGAGATAAGAGAATTCCAGGGATGTGCGTTCACAACTATGGTTATACAAATTCCTCCTACAATATCCTAGCACAGTCTATACTTCGATAGGACGAGTCACATAAGTTCTGCCCATGCGGTACAACCGTAGGTTAGTAACACTAGGGTTGTTAATCCTAGATACGTAATTCCTAGAAGCTCCTAAGACCCTTGTAAAGTCCTCACTCTCAATTAACAGTGTCGTTTTAAGGGAAGCTAATTGTAGTGTCTATTAAGTGGATCTAACTCGCCAACCTTCTCTCACGATTATGTAGCAAGTTATAGCAAATCAGCATCAAATGTGTCACTCAAACATGCAGTATTACGGAACAACTTAAGGAAGAAACGATATATAAACAAAACGGATATTAAATAGAAAACGGAATTGTATAAACCAAAAGAATGTTACTAACACATCCTAGAATCCTATGAATTTAGTTACACATGATAGAATAATCTAAAAACATAGTTTGAAGGGAAAACAATGTTAATATAAGAACTAAAGTGATAAAACCCAAAAGGTAGAATCCTGTAGCCTTCAACCTCTTGCACAGTGATGACTCTCAGGTATTTTTGCTCAAGAATTGTGAAGCCTCTGTGGATTTGGGTAGCGGTCGCTGCACATCCTGCAGCGGTCGCTGCAAATTAGTCCAGTGGCTACGGGATCTTCTCGAGCGGTCGCTGCACAGCGGTCGCTGACCGTCTTCAGACTTTTCAGCACAACTTTCCGGAGCAGACCGCTTCAAGCGCAGCGGTCGCTATGGTCTAGCGGTCGTTGCGGCACACGCAGCGGTCGCTATGGTCTAGAATTCCATCTTCAACTTTTTCCTATCTTTTTGGCTCAAATATGCACAATTCTCACAAAACATGTCAAAATACCAAAATAGATAAAATATACAAAATATAGACATGAATCATGGCTTAGACATTAAAAACTGACCAAATAAGGGTCCTAAAATAGTGCAAAATTCGAGCGTATCAGAGGTCTTTGTGGATGATTTTTCTGTATTTGGCAAATCTTATGATCATTGTCTTGAGAATCTAGCTAAGGTTTTTCAGAGATGCGTAGAAACTAACCTCGTTCTCAATTAGCAAAAATGTCACTTTATGGTGAAAGAAGGTATAGTTCTAGGGCATAAAGTTCTTCTGCAGGGATAGAAGTCGACAGGGCAAAGATTGCAGCTATTGAGAAACTCCCACCTCCATCCAATGAGAAGACAGTAAGAAGTTTTCTAGGGCATGCAGGGTTCAACCGGAGATTCGTGAAGGATTTCTCTAAGATCTCTAAACCCCTTTGTAAGTTGCTTCAAAAAGATGTGAAATTTAATTTTACTTCTGATTGCTTGCAGGCTTTTGAGAACTTGAAGAAAGCTCTAGTAAGCGCTCCCTTTCTCATCACCCTAGATTGGAGTCAACCATTTGAAATTATGTGGGACGCAAGTGATATTGCAGTTGGCTCAGCTTTGGGGCAGAAGAGGGAAAAAAATTTTAGTCATTTATTATGCTAGTAGAACTTTAGATTATGCTCAAGCTAATTACACAACTACTGAAAGGGAGATGCTTGCTATAGTGTATTCTTTTGATAAATTTAGAGCTTATCTTGTTGGGACCAAAACTATTGTTTACACTGATCATGCAGCTATTAGACACTTGTTTGCAAAGAACGACGCAAAGCCTAGACTCATACGATGGATTTTGCTACTTCAAGAATTTGATGTTGAAAAAAGGGACAGAAAAGGGTGTGAGAATGTGGTAGCAGATCACTTGTCACGATTGGAACATCCGGTGGAAGGAGAAGATTTATCACAAGAAATCAACGAGGACTTCCCCGATGAGTATTCGTGTTGGGACTACTGTTAGGTTTGGAATCTTGCTTGTATACGTAAAACTCTATAATCCACTTTTAACCCGATTCAGTATTATTCGAGCAGTTCCGCACGAATAGAATCACTATTATTATTACATTGTGTTTGCTTGTGCATTTATAAGATGTTTTATAAACATTTAAATGCATAAGAAGTAAACAAAGTCTAAGTCTTTTGCTTAGTAGACCGGTTGTGGGCGTCGTCCACTTTAAGGTAACACGGTCAGATCTATGCAATGCTTTGCAAAAGAAAAAGAAGAATTTCACAACCTAGATAGGCTTTGGCTACCTATCGTGAAAGGTTGCAATGTCAGTCCGATTATTTCTAAGCCTTTCTGAAATAAGATGACGTTGGTGTGGTATAGCACTGAATGGATCTAACAAAGCAAGACGTGTCTTTATGCTATCTACCGAAAGACTAGGTCTTGATAAAATACTGTTTCTTAAACTACATACGTTAACATTGAGCATACGATATTGATTATGCACTACTTTGACTTATCAAATGGTGCGGGTTTTTCGCAACCCAATAATCCTGATATATTGGGTATTGGTGATTAATATCTAGCGGTGCTAGGATTGCTATTATGTTGAAACGTGCGCGAGGTGAGTCTCGTTTGATAATGTCCTCAAGAGGAGCTCGAACAAGGTTTTATTATTCGAAAAACTGGCCAGTTGGAGTTTTATTACTCTATGAATAATAAATAAGTGTTTCTTGCTAAGTCCACTCTTGGAATTAATAAGATATTAATTAATTAAGTCCATAGCGGACATTAATTAATTAATGGACATTTATATCTTAAGCGCGGGAAATAAATAATAAAAGTGGCAACCCGAATTACTTATAATTTCGGATTTGGATGGGGAGAGTTCAATATTACTTCTGTAGTGGCTGCTCGTAATATTCCAATATAAGCTTTTATTAAATTGTGGGTTCAATTTAATTAGTAAAAAGCTAATTGCCCAATAAGGAACTTAATATAAATAGGAGAATAAAGGAGACAGAATGAACACAATTTTCATACTTGAAATTTTCAAAATTTTCGCCCCCCCAGCTGAAGGAGATTTCGATTTCTACTCCTTTTCCCAAAAGGATTTCTTCTGTCTTCTTTATTCGAGTCCTAGTATTTTGATAAGATCAGCCCACCCTGATATCGAGATATAGTTCGGGAACCAGAGAGAAGATCCGTGGTCTAATTGAAGATCATCACGTGGAGAAGGCGCCAGCAATCGACGATTCTTTGGAGAATCAAATCGGTAATTTGAGCATGAATTATTTGCGTTCTAGCATGCAATTATCTGTAAAACATGTGAATTCATTAAGGAGTAACTGCTTTTAAAGTCACCAACTTTCCATGAATTCCGGTTTTTCCCACGAACTTTAAAAAGTTCGTGTAATGTCATGAACTTTATTGTCAGTTGCTATTTTCCCATGTCAGGTTTTCCGGTCTGATTCATACTGTTCGTTTCCTATTAAGACAATGTCCAAATTCTTTTATCTTACTATCGTTATTTTCGTCTTTGAAATAGCTTCGCGTGGGTACTTTGTACGCCTCAATCGGAACTCGGATGAAGAAGTTATGGCCATTTGATGAAGGCTGCGACCTTTGTGCGACCTTGTACTATCATAATGGCCATAACTTCTTGATCCGAGTTCCGATTGAGGCGTACAAGGTACCGACACGAAGCTATTTCAAAGACAAAGATAACGATAGTAAGATAAAAGAATTTGGACATTGTCTTAATAGGAAACGAACAGTTTGAATCAGACCGGAAAACTTGACATGGGAAAATAGCAACCAACAATAAAGTTCGTGGCATTACACGAACTTTTTAAAGTTCGTGGGAAAAACCGGAATTCATGGAAAGTTGGTGATTTTAAAAGCAATTACCCCATTGATTAATCGCATAATCGGTCAAATAGATCCTACGTCTGATTTATTTGTTTTGTACAAGTCTTCCACTGTGCAAGGAGCACCAAACACCAACAATTGGTATCAGAACCAATTTTTGGCTCTGATTTTGTGGATTAATTTCATGTTATGTGAATTGCTTGAGTGCATGTTTTGATTCGCGCCTAAGACTTCGCCTCCAACTTCGTTTAGTTTTGTCGGCATATGGCAATCCAATCTAATTTCTTTTATTTGTAATTATTACATGGTGGAATTATTTGGAATTACATAAATCGTTATTTGAATGAATTAATTTGTTCATGTCGGTATGTAATAGGGTCAGATTGCTTTAGTTTCAATTTGGAGTACGTATAACTTGTGACGTGAAATTAAACCACGATCAGGCTGGGTACTCCATTCGAATTGATTATTGCAGCAATGGTGGGTTTCGAGTGGGAGCCCCTAGTGGGCAGTTTCCCGGGCTCGGAAAAACACCAAGGCAGCAGCGCCGACGGATTCAGCAGCTCCGATAGCGACTGCAGGCAGCAGCTGCGGCGGTCTGGCGGCGACGGGTGCGACAGCAGCGTCGGAGATCGCCAAGACAGCAGCCGCTGCGCAGGCAGCGTCGCAGCAGCAGCCATGAACGGAGAGTTTTTCCCGGGCTCGAACGTCGACGGAGATGGCTGCGCTGTGCACGATTTTGTGACAGCAGAGACGTCTCCGAGCAACGACAGTTTTTGTTCGAGTGGGAGGCCGAAGGTGGGGTGCGTGCAGCTGTGACGAGTACGACGCAGCAGCGACGTCGTCACGCAGGCAAAAGCGGCGAATTTCGAGTGGGAGTACGATGGCGCAAGATTAGGGTTTCCCTATGCACAAAGTCGCACTCCTCGTTCTCGTGACTTCGCTTTCCAAATTTGATTAGGATTTTCAAATCCTTGGATTCAATTTTGGAAATAATTGAAGATTAATTTAGAATTAAGATTTGAATATATCTTGTGGATTTTATATATTATATTTGATTTTGTATTAAATCATGGATTACTTATAGATATTATCCTTATGGATTTGTAGGGATTTAAATCCTAGATGAATCCTAGTTAAATTTGGATAATGACAATCTAATATTATCTATATCCTATGGATTAATGTGGATTTATCCCTAGACAAATCCTAGTTGGATTTAGATAACGACTAATATTATTTTACTCTTATCCTATGAGTTTATATGAATTTATTCATAGATAAATTCTAGATGGATTTGGATAGTGATAATATAATAATTTATTCTTATCTTATAGATTTATATGGATTTGTTCCTAGATAAATCTTGGATAGATTTGAATGATTATAATATAATATTATCTTATTCTATGGATTTGTATGTATTTATTCCAAGATAAATCCTAGATGAATTAGGATAAATATTTATATTAATTTATTTTATCCTATAGATTTGAATAGATTTAATTCTATTAAGACAAATCTTAGATGGATTAAAAAAGTATTAATCCAATTTATCCTTATCCTTTGGATTTATATCCTAGATAGATTAGGATAAAGATGATATATAAGAAATCCTTATTTAATTGGATTTAGATAAATTTATTTATCTAAGAAATCCTAAGAAATGTTTGATATATTCTGGATGTCTATTCTAAATAGAATCAAGATTTGTATAAATCTTGGTTGATTGGATTTTATTTATCTTAAGGATTATGATGGAAGTGTTTCTATCTAGTAATATCCTAGTACGATTTAAATAATGATAATCCTAGATCAACGTTATCTTGAATTGTAGGATTTGATTTTATCGAAATAAAATCTAGAATAATCCTAAATGGATTTAGATAGTTAACTCTATCTTGATAAATCTTATCAGTAATTGGATAATTATGATCCAATATAAAACCTAAATTATTTAATTGATTCTCCCTCTTGACTAGATTAAATAAATGTCGTTAATTATCCTGTGTATTTAAATGCCATGCATTAAATGGATTTATCTGTTTATTTGGTGTTTATCAATTTTAAGTGGATTATCTGTTTTATCTGCTTATGTGATAATTATGCAAAAACCATACAAAATATCTAAGTGATGATTACAACAAGTGCGTTGTATACGGTCTCCATCGGTTGGACTGCAAAATGGGAGAGCCTGGATTGTCATCAAAGTTTGTTTAAAGCGAGAAAAGATGCTTTGTGAGTTGGATTGACCTATTTTATAGAAGGACAATGACTTACATGACAATGCAACTTCTAAGTAAGAGATCTTGATCCAGTTAGGTTTTTGTTGCAGTGGGAGCTATTAATGCTCAACTATTGTTTTATAGTTGATGCTTAAGGCATCATAGTATTAAAATAATATAAGTGCGACAAGGTTGAGTATTCAACAACACATCAACTTCTTAATCATTGAATGATAAAATATTTATGGCTCTTAGCATTAAGGCCAAGAAAATACTTAGAAATTGTTCGAACTGATCTAGACTATCAAGATTTTAATATTTCGTTAAATAGCTTGAGAGTTGAGAAAGTCTATTTGATGCACTATGAGTTAGAATCATTTGATTTTTCAAGAGATTCGGAATACTTATAGAAGTGCAACATAGAAAGACTAGCAAGTCTTAATGGTTTACACCATAAGGAGACAAGCAAAGGGTTATGATCAGTAGCGGGAGTCTAATCTCCATTGACGAATCCAAGCATTCATCTAATGAATGGGATAGTTATGTAAGAAGGAATCGAAGTCTTTCTAAGACAAGTTTGATTATGTGATGAGTTGTACTCATTAAAATCTTATCATTGATGGGATAAACATTAAAGAAACTACCAACATCAGTACCTTCTACAAAACACGAGTTGTGGACTAGAGCGTCTCTAGTCTAGCACATCTCAAGGTGTAATGTTGTTCCAACACGTGTTGGAAAAGTGTCCAAGAAATTGGAGTTGTGTACTGAGGCATGTTTTAAGGTTTTTCCCAAATGATGTAAGGTTATAAGTTCTGTAATCTTCAAAGATATAATTCTTGTATGAAGATCTAGAGATGAACTACAAGCCTAACAGCGTGATAACTCTCAAAATAAAGAGAGAGATATCAGATTTTCCACATTACCAATAAGTCATACCATTAGAAACTTTTGCACTAATAAAATCAACTTCAGTACCTAAGATTGTAAGAATCATATCGTAGTGGGAGCGTTCCACTGGAACACAACAAGTTCATGGGTCTAAGAGTGTCGTAAGACTAAGTCTTAGATCAACTTGAACATAATCCCTTTAACTACAATGTAGTATTGGTTCATTTGGATATTCACAATCTAAGATAGACAACATGTTTTACAAGACTTGCAAAACTACCTATAGGCTGTGTCAGTCAGTGGGAGCTAGTATATTTGCAAGTGTAAATATGGATCTCAAATGGCTAGACAATGACAATGGGTTATGCCCAAAGAGAATTCTCTTCTCGCTATCGTTGTGCCAGGATTTATTCGATCATATTGTCTATTAGAACTTACATAAATTAGAATGTATGTATTATGATTGTCAAGACAGCCTTCTATAAATAGAAGTCTTGAGGAAATCATCTACTAGAACATTCTAATGGATATGTAATTAAGGGCAAGAAACGCATGATTGGAAGCTTATAAAGACCTTCGTGGTCTTAGGCAAGCATCTAAATCAGAGTATATGTGTTTTATCAAAATTGTCAAATGTCTGGAATTTGACTTTTGCCCATAGCAGTGCTGTAAGCACCAGGAAGTTGAAAGTGCATTAAATGTGGTATTATTGGTACTCTACGATGATGAAATCTACAAAAGTTGCAAACAACTAAGATTGACATCTAGCGTAGGAAACTGGTTGTCTACCCAGTTTAAGATAAATGATTTAAGAGAAACTAATTACATTCTTAGCATCTAAGTCCTTTTAAGATGCTAGAAAGAATGTTGAGATTCTCTTAGGAATCCTATATCTACACATTGCTTGGAACATTTAAGCATTAGAAATTCCATGGAAAGGTTTATACCTCTCAAGATGGAATTGTTTTGTCTCTAGTCAAGTGTCATTTGACGCTTAGTGAGATCAAGAATTATGAGACTAGTTTCGGAGATAGTTGTCTCATGTATGCTATAATGTGTACTAAGTTTGATATTAGTTGTGCTTATGCATAGCAAGTATATATCATATTAACCATGGCAAAGGATTTTGATTGAGGTAATGAATATACCCTAGTGCTTGAGAAAGATTAGTCATTGTGATGAGGTAATTATGTTCATACATAAATTTACATCACAAATTATATAGCAAGGATAATACCAAGTTAGGTTGGTATTATATAATTAAAGTTTTGGGAATCATATTCGACATGATTAAAACTTTATATATTGCTATAAGTATTCTACTTTAATTAGTAGAAATTCAGAAGGATCAAAATAATGGATTTTGATAGAGGAATATGTATAAGTGCACTTGAGAAAGACACATAAAATTATTCCACTGGATCAAAGGGCCTAGAAATATTTTGATCAAATAATCGTGCTCCTTAGCAAGAATTAAGGTTATAAATTACAAGTATATTTTCATTTTATGTACTCTAGAAAACTATGTTGGTAGATTCTTTTAAAGAATTATAGTTTTGAGTACATAGTGGCCAAAGCCTGCTTTGAGTATAAGTGGGAGAAAATGTGTGTGAATGTGTAGCACAAGGCCAATAAAGCGGTAGGTATACTCGAAAGCATTCTTTGAGTATAAGTGGGAGATTGTTGGGGTTTGTGTACTAAAAGATGCTTTGAGCGTACATGCCTTTGTACAGTCAGCTTGTGCATGTATACAAGAAACGCCACGTCCACTTGATTACCTAATTATGAGAATAAATAATATAATATAATGGTTTATTATTGAAATATGATAAACAAGTCTAAGACTTTTTACTAAGAAGGTCAAGTAGGGAAATTCGATGAATCTCCTCATGAGTTTTCCAGTAGGGGACTTGGCCAGATCTAGTAAGAAGAAAAACATATTCACAACCTAGATAGGCTTTGGCTACCTATTGGTACGGTTGCGGTGTTTGAAATAATTCTCTCTTACCTAAGACGAGATTAATAACACCGGTGTGGTAAAGCACTGAAAGAATCTAATATGAAATGTATTCTTTATTGCTATCTATTTTAAGAATATATTTCAGATATTTTAGTATTTTCTAGTCTATGGAATTAATATCAATATTGTTTATTCAGTCATACGCCACTTTGACTTATAAATATGTAAGAGTTTGTATGTAACTCAAGTTCATGATATCTTGGGTGGTAGTAATTGAATAACATGAAGGTATTGGAATATTATTTCATAGAATTCGTGTGCCCAGTGTGGTATGATTAAATCCCTAAGGGGTGATCCCCAAGAGGTGTTTGAAAAAGGAATTTATTATTCAGAAAACTGCGCAGTTGGAATTTATTCCACGAATAATAAATAAAGTTTCAAACTAGAAAACTCTTTGGAGAATTAATTTAATTCTAGTCACATAGCAGACAAAAGAATTAAATTGACGAATCAAGATAATCTTAAACGCGGGAAATATTATAAAATAAAATGGACCCAAGTTATTTGTAATTTGGTGATTTAGGTGGGAGTGCAATATTATTCTTTAGTGGAACAAAATAATATTCCACTGATAATATATTAAATCATGTGTCATTTGATTTAATTAGTTAATTATCTAATGGGTGAGCCCAACACCTAAATCATTCCATGGATCCCCTTACTAGCCCATTAAGTCTATTATAAATAGTGAGGAGTATGGAAAACCCTAGCACACCACAAAATACACAACACACACTAAACCCTAACCCTAACCCTAGCCGCCATTCTTGGCGTCTCTCTCTCTCCCTCTTCTCTCAATTTTCGTGCCTAGCACGTGGGAGATTTAGGGTTCTTGTTTTGTTCTTGATCTATCCTAATTAATAGTATTAGATCGAGGCAATCTCGTGTTTTGTGTTTGGTTTTCCTAGATCTCTTCAAAGCTATTTGTTGATTATCCAAGATCCGCCCACACGGATGGATGATCAAGGACAAGGGAATAGTACGGAAGATTCGTAGTCGATAAACCAAGGATCTCCGAGTGGTGCAGCTAGCAACGACAATCCAATGATGGATCATGAGATAACATTTAAATCACGTCGAATATGCATGTTTATGTGAATATTTGATGTGTGATCTATATATCTATGTTTATTGCATGAAATTGGAATCGAATGGATAATCACCTAAATAGAACCGTTAAGGACCCAGCCATGGCAGCCGCAGGGGATGGACCACCGCTTAGTCCCCCAGCGCACAAGTACCCACCAGGTCAGGTCTGTCGATGGAGATATCATCGTGATAAGGAGCCGCATGTTGATCGTGTCCCTACTAAACCAAGGCTTAAGACCCGTACGTCTAACCCGTTGGTCATAAATGGGAATGTGGAGGACATGCGTGCGATAACCCCTCCGCCCCCGGATGTTGGTGGATCAAGCGAGGACGAGGAACCTTACGAGGAAGGGCACGACTTGGACATGGGAAATGTCGATGAGGATGAGGACCCCGAAGAGGATATGAACGATATCGACTAGGAGTGATGGTCGTGGAAAACATTGTTTTGCTTCCCCCATAATTTTTGAATATTTTGCTAAACTTTTTTCGTACCTTCTTTGTTTTGCTCTTTGAATTCCGTTGATACTAAGACCTCTTTGAGGCAATGTTTTGATTGATATGCTATGGTTCGGTCTGGGTCTTATGTCCTCGATGGTTTCGCACGTTGAATTGGAGTGTATCCAACTGATCAGGAAGAGATTCCCGACCCAGCTGAGTCGTTAATACGACGACCGAGACCGGACTTCAAACAAATTTCCTCAACCCACTTCTACTGATTAGTATAGCGGAGGTAAGGGTCGAATCCCACGAGGATGGACACGTTTAGATAACTGTGGTGACTTTCCTGGGTGTTTGGTTAGCTACCACGCTTGAGTTGAGATTTTACCTAGACAGGAAATAAGGTAGTACTCTACTGACTAGTAGGACATGTGGAAAGTAGACAGTTACTAAAAGAGGAAAGTTAGAGAACAAAGTGTATCTGATGGCTGGGGGCTTTCTGACAAGTCTGGATAGTACCTCTGAAAAGTAGGGAACAAAAGTAAAAAGTAACTTAAAAGCAAAAGTAGACCAAATAAAGTTGATTTTGACGTTTTCTTCCTCACCAAGTATTGACGAAAATCATATGAACACAGACACCATAACTAAACTTCAGATTCATGCATTCAAACTCAAGATCCATCGATTAAAATGCTTAAACTTAAATTAAACGGTAACTGCAACTTTACTTCTACTGGCTGACATGCAAGGTGATAATCACGGCGCAGAAAAGAAACTCATGCACGAAAATTTGACTAACTTAGCTACAACTTCAAATCAACAACTCCCGAATAGAAAACACTTAGAAATTGAAAGCAATAACTAAATCTAACTTCCCTAGGCAGAATGAAGCAAACTCAAACCAAAGTGACATGCGAAATAGAAACTTCATAACGTAAATGTTGGAAAATAACAAAGTACTTCAAAAGAGCAACAACGATGAGTGTTTGCAGAATAACTAGTTGATGAAAACAAGTAAACTTTAACTAAGAAAGCGATTAAGATTGTTTGTGCCACTCCGGGCGATGATACTACTACACTGCTACGATAACTGGCTGGAACGACGGACTGATGACTTCTCCGGCAAACTCTGGACGTCAAGTGACCATGGCTGTGGCGAGGAACGAGAGGTAAGATAATGCTGAAGGATGGATCTTCTAGAGAGAATTCTACTAAGTGTGATTGTCAAACTCCGAACCGAACTCCTTCTCTCTCTCCAAAATGGCTTCTTTTATAGGGAGGCTTGCCCTTGCTTTTAGGGTAGACTTCTCCCGCATTTTGACCTTTTTGCCCTTGTAAAATAATCATCCCAGCTATCCTCCTTCTCCATCTCGAGCCTTTTCTCTGGCATGCATTCTGGTCAGTATCGCACCCTTCTAGTGCCCTTTTCACTTTCGTCACACGAATCGTCACCTACTGACTTGGATCCTTCAATCCTGCACACTTAAGCAACTGTTTTGCAGATAATACATGTATTTCACGACATACTGACCAGTAACCAAGGCTTAGAATACGACTTATCAAACTTCTCACACTTACCACATGCTTGTCCTCAAGCGTGAAGACAAACATAAAGAAATAAGACTCTGACGCAAAAGAAAAGAAAACACTAACGACACAAACACATACACATATAGTTAACTTAAACACATAGAATAGGCTATATTTTCAACCACCCTTCCCCTATAGTTAACTTAAACACATAGAATAGGCTATATTTTCAATCACCCTTCCCCTCGAGATCAGGTGCAATCCGGCCTTAGGCAGCCTTGCCGCCCCCCTTTTCTTCCCCAGTCAGTATATCTGCTTGTCAAGATCACCCAATCCTAGGCCAAACACTGGGTTCACTCAGTCACTCATTCCTCACAGGGGATGTTAGGACTGTTTTCTCTCAATGCTAAACCACAGATGTTTCGGACTCAGATCTCACATGCAGCTCCCGAAGGTCTTTAAGGCTTGTAATGGGGCTAGTGGCTTGTAGCGTTTGGGGTAGTTGTCCCTAAGGCTCTAAGTTCAAAAACTAACTTTTTATTTTGATGAGGGAGAACTGTGTGCATTCGGGCTTCTGGCTAGGGCTTCTTCTTCGGCCGGACAATTTCTGACATTGGCCTCCAACTGGTCAGTAGCTTCCTTGTGGCTTCGCCACCCTTATTCCTTCTTCCTCCTTCGTCTTTTTGTGGTCAAGTATCTGCGACCATTTTCTTCAATTTTCTTCTTTGTGGCTTTGCCACCCTTATTCCTTCTTTATTTTTTTTGGATCTGGAAATTCCAGATCGATTTTCTCCTTCTTTCTTTTCTTCAGCTGGTTCCTTTTGTATGTCCTCCTGGGCAGTTGCCTCCTTGCCTTATGCCTTGCACGCACATAGTTCCAGTGGCTGATGGGTTATTTCGGGGTATAAGTCAGGCTAGAAAGTGGGGTTCTAAAGGTAGGGATTTTTTTTTTTTTTTTTTTTTTTTTTTTTTTTTATAGGGGGTTTCCTACTGCCTTCAGGGTTTGCTACACGCGGTCACCTTGCCCTAGACATCATGTGGTAG
Organism: Salvia hispanica; assembly: GCF_023119035.1. Classification (NCBI taxonomy): domain Eukaryota; kingdom Viridiplantae; phylum Streptophyta; class Magnoliopsida; order Lamiales; family Lamiaceae; genus Salvia; species Salvia hispanica. The sequence continues at coordinate 21,250,774 of NC_062970.1, forward strand.
CCTCTCTTCTTTTTTTTTTTTTTTTTTTATTTAGTGGAAAGTGGTTCCACCTTAGGCCTTTAACTCACCTTTTAAGAGGGCTTTCGTGTCTGACCTAAGGGTTGGGTTTTTCCTTCATACTTGCATCATCTATACTGACTAGGGGTTACTGGAGGGGGTGGTTTCCGTTTTCCGGCATGTCTTATCTCCCTCAATTCCCCTCACCGTCAGTTCGAGGCAGTTGAGTTTTAAGCCCATTCATAAAACATAACACATAATTCCTAGACCTAACAAACCCTAAAAAAAACTAACATGCACTGACTCAAATAACACATATATACATGTCATACTGGCCATTTGCTCCCCCCTCTCACTTCACAAGTGTCTGCCCCAGATACGGGCTGTGAAGTGAAAAGTGGGAATGGCTAGTATGACGGACACACACTTATAACAAACACATATTATATCTAAAAACTTCTCACACTTAGACTATGCAATAGGCTAAGTGGGAGAGTTTCAGATATAAACATAGATGTACAAAACAGAACAAAATATTTACAAACATGATATATAAACATATAAACTCCTCACACTTAGACTACGCAGTAGGCTAAGTGTGAGGTAACATGCTCACGACTAAACACAAAGGAAAACATAATAACATATGCACCAAAGAAAAACATAATAACATAATAAAAGAAACACTAAAAAAAATTAAAAAGAAAAACTAACTGGTCAGTTGGGGTGGTTCGATCAGATGTTCCTCCTGCTCCTTCGTGGTGCAGGGTTCTGTGCAGGTGGGTCCGTTGGTTCTTCCTCAGCAGGTCCGGTTTGGTTGTCATCATCCTTCTCTTGCTCATCATCTTCCTCTTCCTCAGGTCCGGTGGTTCCAGCTTCTTGTCCTCCATGTCCGCTTGGTCCAGCTTCATTGCTTGCTTTTCCTCTTGCCAACTCCTTTAGTACGCTCTCCATTAGGGCTGTCAATTTCGCCATCTCTGCCCGCGATTGTCTATTCTCCTCAGCCAGCTCAGTCACTGCCCGCTCCAGATTCTCTTGCCTCAGCCTCTGCGCTTGGTCGATCGGGGCAGCTTGCACCTCCTGGCCTTGTTGTGCCCTTCCCCCAGGGGCTTCTCCCATTGGGTAGAACTGGGGTACTCCTTCTCTATAATATACCAAGTTGGTGCGGACAAAGAAGGGTACATCAAATAGGCCAGGAGCGTCGACCATGTACATTGGAGACAGGTCCTCTGCCTCTGTTATGATGATGTTGTTGCGCACGAAAGCTCCTAGGATGTTGCAGAGGGACAAGTTTCTGGCTGGGTAGGTGGCTATTAGATGGCATTGGTAGGCTGTCCAAAATCCCAAGTGTAGTTTTCTTCCACGCTTAGCACACCACACTAGGTACAATTCTGTCATGGACGTTCTGGCGGCTGAGTTACTCTGCCCCAGCAGGTTGTAGCCTAAGTAGAGCTGCACCAACCGTAGCATGGAATTGTTGAAGTGGGTGGATCTGGATTTTGTGGAGGCGAACTGGCCAGCATTGGGGTGGGTTAACTCCTCCCAG